>NC_133132.1:18983803-19121303 GCF_048418815.1 Hemitrygon akajei | reverse complement strand
CTTCTGTCCACCATTTGATCTTCTCCGACCTCCTCGACCCGCCCCTGGGACCAACCTCGGTGTTCGACCAGAGCGCATCCAGCACGTCCTTCCTCTTTGATTCTCCTCCCGAAAACCCGCCCACTCGCTCCAGGAATCCCACACATACAGATAGAACAACATCGCTTCCAGTGGTTAGTTCCTCCGTTATCAATAATTATAAACCAAACATTCCAACTAAACAGAGCATTACCTCATCAGTTACCCACAAAACTGATCCATTTCATTATAACGCTACAGAGAAGCCATTTTATATATGCAGTAAACAGTTAACATTACAGTAAGTAATCTGAGAACCCTGCATTCTCCCCCCACCGAATTAAGTTATGCCCTCATGACTTTCAGATAATTCTCCAATCCAAGTGCAGAAAGCCGTGGCTAACTCCCCCAAACAGTAGAGATCACACCCTGCTCCCCAGGTACAACATAGGCCAACCTATCTGGGTGGGCGCCTACTTCTCTGAGACCTGCACCACTCCCTCCTCTGACTCCTCCACTTCGGACAATACGGGAGACTGATGGAAACTACGAGGCGAACCCTCCCGCGAACAGTCACCCAAACCCTTCTGTACCTCCGGAACCCTCTATCTCTTGCTTGGGCCTCACACCCTCCTCCCCAACGCCCTGTGGCTACCCCGACTGCCCATCACTAGCCCCCCCCCCCCTTACCCCGTCTAACCCAGTGGGGGAAGGGTCAGGAAACTCCCCCTCCATCACGGGGGTATCAGCGAACGGCAGCATGTACCGATCATCCGAGTCATCATCCCTCACAGGGGCTGGGCCCTGGTCCGTTTCTCCCGGGGTGGGCTCTTCCTCAACCCTGCGTGGACGCAGAGTCCGGGTACTAGGCGCAGCCGGCACCTCAGGCTCCCACTCTACCTGTACATCTCGCCCCAGGGGCAACAGATGATTCCGATGGAGACTCCTAACCGGCCCCCTCCCATCCTCAGGCCTCACCCGGAAAACCGGTAGATTTGGCATTACTACATAGGGCGTGCCTGCCCAGTGATCAGCCAGTTTGTGTTTGTGTCCCAAATTCCTTATGAGGACTCGGTCTCCCAGCAGGAGTTGGGAGAACTTCACCTTCTGCTCATACCTCCTCTTATTTCCCCCGATTCTGCTTGGCGGCAGCCTCCCTAGCCAGTTCATAAGCTCTTTGCAGTTCTTTCTTCATATCAGCCACATACTTCAAGTAGGGCTTCGGCGATACTTCACCCGCATCCGTCCCCAAAACAGAGGTCAGTGGGCAGCCTCGCCCCGCGCCAAACATCAGATAATAGGGCGGGTACCCAGTAGCTTCATTTCGGGTACAGTTGTAACGGTGAATCAGATGCCCAATATGTTGACTCCATCGACTCTTTTTGCTAATCTCCAGAGTTCCCAGCATGTCTAACAGCGTCCGATTGAACCTCTCCGGCTGGGATCGCACTGCGGATGATAGGGTGTAGTCTTGGGTTTCTCAACCCCCAACATACCCAGTAGCTCATAGATGAGTTTACTCTCAAAGTCCCGTCCCTGGTCACTATGTATCCGCTGGGGAAGGCCATAATGCACAAAATACTTCTCCCTGAGCACTTTCGCCAGCATACTTGCCCTCTGGTCCTTGGTAGGAAAAGCCTGAGCATATCTGGTGTAGTGGTCCGTGATGACTGAGACATTCGCCGTGTTGCTGGTATCGGGGTCTATGGTCAGGAAATCCAAACACACCAGGTCCAGCGGCCCCGCACTCTGCAAGTGTGACAACGGAGCAGCCGGCACAGGCAGCGTCTTCCGGCGTATGCAGCGAATGCACGACTTGAAATACTCTTCCACCTCCGACTTCATTCAGGGACAGTAAAACCTGTCTTTGAGCAATCCCTAGGTCTACTCCACCCCCACATGTCCAGAAACATCGTGCAGGGACTTCATCACAATCTTCCGATACTTCACAGTCAGGACCAACTGCCAACACCGCGGTCGGTCCGGGGCTGACGTTACCCGATATAAAACTTGTTTCCTCAACTTCAAACGAGGCCATTCCCTCAGTATTGGAGGCACTGAGGCATGTTTCGTCTTCTCCGCCCACGCCGCATCCCCCTTCTCCACCGCGCACCAAACAGCGCCAACGCCCGGGTCACTTCGCTGAGCAGCTGCCACTTCCCCCGGACTGAGTTCCGGCAACTGCTTAGTCTCCATTGCAGTCAGGTCACAGTAAACTGGGGTAGGGCGTCATCAGAAGCCCCCAGTGGGTCCACTGCTCGCTTCGGCTTCCTCGGCCTTCACGGTGATAGCAAACTGACACAAGGCTTTCACCCCAGGGGCAGGAACGCTCTCCCATTCCTTGACCCTCTCCAGTTCCTCATGCTCCCGTTGGGACTAAGCATCTACATCAACATTCCTGCTCCCCGGCCGGTATTTCAGGCTGAAATCATCTACCGACAGGTCCGCCAACCACCGATGGCCTGTAGCATCCAGTTTAGCCGAAGTCAGGATATGAGTAACTGGGTTGTTGTCCGTCCTCACCTCAAACTTGGCTCAAACTCAGCTTGTCCACCACTGTCCACTTCAACACCAGGAACTCCAACTTATCGATGGGATAGTTTCTCTCGAAGGGCGACAAACTCCGGCTGACAAACGCGACGGGTCTCAACCCGGTGCCCTGATCTTGATACAAGATGGCCCCTAATCCCTCTCGGCTGGTGTCGGCATGTAATACATAGGGTACTTTCAGCGATTTAAAAGCCTCCTCAGATTTGGCATCCCCCTCTGTCCGAAGGGCTCTGACAGGTTGAGATATTCTCCAAACTCCCGTCCCCCTTTTCCTTTCTTCCCCAAGGGAGGGTAACCACGCAGAAGCTGGTTCAAGGGGTGACTCACTTTGGCGTAGCCCTTCACGAATCTCCGGTAATAACCACAGAACCCCGAGATCGAGCGCAGAGCGCTCACTGTCCGGGGCCTCGGCCACGTGGTCACCGCTTCTATCTTAGCTGGGTCTGTAGCTACTCCATCCCGCGAGATTATGTGTCCAACATAGCTAACGGACGTCTTGCAGAATTGACACTTGTCCAGGGAGAGTTTTAATCCTTCCTCCTTCAGTCAACTTAGCATCTTCAGTAGCCTCGCTTTCTGTTCTTCCAAAGTGGATCCAAATACTATCAAGTCATCCGAATACACCAACACTTCCAGCAAATTCATACCCCCCACCGTCTTTTCCATGACCCTCGGCAAGGTGGCAGGGGCCCCCAATATGCCCTGGGCCATCCTTTCAAACTGGAAAAACCCCAGAGGGCATATAAATGCCATCTTCTCTTTGTCGGCCTCACTCATGGGGATCTGGTAACATCCACTGCTCAAGTCCAGCACACTAAACCACTTTGCTCCACTCAGACAGGCCAGCGCATCTTCGACCCTCTGGACCGTACACTGGTCAGGGACAGTGCGCCAGTTTAGGGACCTATAGTCCACACACATGCGTACCTTTCCGTTCTTCTTCCGGGCCACTACAATTGGGGACGCATAGGGGCTTCGGGATTCAGAGATGACCCCAGCTTCCTTCAGCTTGACCAAGTGCGGTATGTCTTCCACATCTGCAGCGGCCAGTCGCCGCGACCTCTCTCTAAACGGGGTGTCCTCAGTCACTCAGACAGTATGGTGAGTGCTCTTGGAACAACCCACAGCAAACTCGCCAAGAGAAAAACATATCTTCCAGCTTCAACATCTTCTCCACCAGCGGCACAGGAGAATCCCCAAAGTTAAAAGCCTCAGCGGTCAGCTTTCCTCTGTTTTCCAATTCTTCCCCCCCCCCCCAGTGGGCCTCACGGGGGCGCTAGACATTACTGTCACCGGGAACAAATACTCTAGCGGCATCCCTCTCTTAAAGGTGATTTCTCTCTCCGTACTGTTCCTGACACTCACCACTCATTCCTGACAATTACAGCCATCCTGCTCGCCTGTACCACCAAGGGCCTCACCAGCACCCCAGCCGGAAATCGTGTCTCCCCCTCGAGGTCCACTAAAAGGGCCTCGCCATCAGGAACTCCGGGGAATCTGGGGGTCCCCATCACTCTCGCTACTTTCCCGGGCCTTATTATCATAGGCTTTGACTGGGTGCACCACACAGTCCCTGGTTTACATTCAGTCTCCGGCCCAGGGCGGCTCCGCACTTTCTCAAAAGCAGCAGGAAACGCTCGGTGCACAGCCTGGGTCCCCTAACAGTTCTCACCCGCCCTCTCCTGGCAGGCCCCCATGAGCCTCCGCACCACAGGAGTGTTGGTCCCCACCAGAATTGAAGCACCCCCCCCCCCCAGGTCTCAACTGGGTCCAGACAAACCAGCACTAACGTCTCTAAAACTTCAGACGCTCCCACATTGGCTTCTGAAAACTCCAGTTTCACTGACGAATACCCGTCATACGGATCATCCCCAGCACTGACGCCCCAAATCTCCAGTGCATGGAATGTGGTCAATGGCAAATGCTTTAAGTACTGGTTGTAAAATGAGTGGTATAGTGGCGTGACCTGCGACCCAGTGTCGAGTATGGCTTTAGCAGATTCCCTCTATCCATAGCAACACACTGGAGCGGGGTCCCACAAATCCTTCCGGAATCGGGTCTTTTGATTTCGGGGGTTCCCTGATACATTTTTGGGAACCTGTTCTCCTAGAGACACCGGGCCATTCCCTCACTGGGTTCCCTCTAAGTTTCCCGACACCTCTCCCTTCTTGGATACCCGGGGACTCGCCCTCCTAGAGGCTTCCGGCCGCTCACATTCCCGCCGGAAGTGGCCCTCCTCCCCGCAGTTATAGCACACTCCATGCCTCTCACAGTCTCTCCAGCAGCCCCTCTTCTTGCAGACCTCCCGCCACTCACAGCATCCTGTGCTGTCTGTCCTCTGGGGGGTGAAGCCCTCCCTACTGACCCCTCAGTCCTCAGCTCGGCCACCACCTCCTTTATCAGTTACCGGGTGGAGCCGGCTCCTCTCCCATCCCCACCGGGTGCTACAACTGAGGATCTGGGATGACAGGGTCCTCCCAGGGCCTCAACGCATCTCATCCTCCCTCACATCTCTGATCAGCTGAACGAACGTCGGAGGAGGGCGCATTTTATAAGACTGCCGGAGATTCCAACCAATCTTGTCCTTGGCCTGGGCACCTCTAAATACCTGATCCACCTGTTCAGCCCGAATGACCCCCTCCACCCGGCGCCGCAATCCATTAAGCCGCCTCTGTAGCTGAAAAAGGTGCGCAGAGAGCTTCTCACCCTCCTCCTGATACATGTTTTGAAACTCCCCGAGGAGCTCCCAGTCAACCCAAAAGCACTTTCCAAGGCCTCCATATCGTCCTTCAGAGTGTCCAAAGGCTGGTTAACCTTCACACCTCACACTGCCCCAGCTGCCAATCCCCGCACTCTTTCAACCAAACTCTGTCACTTTTCCTCATCCGAGCACTGCCGCTCACTTAACAACTGTGACGTTTGCTCAACCTATGTCTCATGATCCTCCTCACCCCCTGGAGTGGGCACTAACCCCGAGATAACTCTTATCTTCTGGCGGGGCCCCTCTGCCCTCCTCGCTAAGGAGGTAAGTGCAGAGGCCAACTCAGAACTCTCACCTTTCTCTGTGGTACAGGAACTGACCAACTTTTCCAAATCTGACCACTCTTTCCCTTCGTCCTGCAGCACCGAAAGAACCGTTTCTTAAGATCTCCTCCCCCCTCTGCAGGCAACTCTGTTCACTGAGCTTTGGCCCCTCCCTCCCCGACATTCTGCAGGTGCCTTGGCCCCGCCTCCTCAGGGACACCAACCTCCTGTGGCAACTCCACCCGTTATGTCCTCACTTGTCTGCACTAACACTATATCTGTACTTGCCTCAAAATCAAAGTTCCACGATACAATCTCCACTTTGCCAAACGTTTTAACAGCACTCAAACCTCAAAGTAACACTTCATCTGGTACGCTAATCTCCACCCCTTCAACACGCACGCATTGCTCTCTGCCACCTTTGCAGACGCACACCATCGCTGAAAAGCAGCAGCTGCCATCCCAACTGTATTTTGTTTAAGCAGAACAGTCACACAGCATCCACTGAATTCTATCCCGGACGAGCCCCCACAAATGTAACGCCCAGGGCTATCGGCTTGTGTTTGTCCAGGGGAAAATCCGTCCACCCACCAAACCGTGTCTCCCGTTTGCGTAGATGCTGTGTAATGCACACTGATACAAACTCGCACACACAATGTACGTTTACAGATTACACTTTATATATCTTACTGGAACTAGGTAATTAATAGCAATACAATATAAAAAGAAAAGAAAAAGGAACCAAAACTTATCAGAGTTCAATCAATTTGTGCACAACCGTTGGAGCTCAATTATTGAAACATTCGATCTTCTCCGACCTCCTCGACCCGCCACCTGGGACCAACCTCGGTGGTCGACCAGAGCCCGTCCATCCTCTTCGGTTCTCCTCCCGAAATCCCGCCAGTCACCCCAGGTTCCCACACATACAGATAGAACAACATTGCTTCCATTGGTTAGTTCCTCCGTTATCAATAATTATGACCCAAACATTCCAACTAAACAGAGCATTACCTCATCAGTTACCCACAAAACTGATGCTCATGGGGTAGAAATGGGGAAGAGATGGTAGATGAACTTGATAGCTACTTTGCACCTGTCTTCTCTGTGGAAAACACGAGCAGTGTGCCAGAGATCCGTGAGTGTCAGGAGGCAGAAGTGAGTGCCATTCCTATTACAAAGGAAAATGTGGTAGGCAAACTCAAGTGCCTGAAGTGGATAAGTCATCTGGACCAGATGGACTACATCCCAGAGTCCTGAGAGAGGTTGCTGAAGAGATAACAGTTACGATCTTTCAAGAATCACTTGATCCTGGCGTGGTCCCGGAGGACAGGGAGATTGCAAATGTCACTCCACTCTTTGAGAAGGAGGAAGGCAAAAGAAAACAAATTATAGTCCAGTTAGCCTAACCTCAGTGGCTGGGAAAGTGTTGAGTCTATTATAACCGATGAGGTTTTGGGGTTCTAGGAGACCGATGATAAAATAAGTCAAAGCCAGCATAGCTTCCGTACAGGGAAATCTTGCCTGACTAATCTGTTAAGAGTTCTTCGAGGAAGTGATAAGCAGGATGGACAAACGAGAGGCAGTGGATGTAAAAATTTACTTGGATTTTCAGAAGGCATCTGATAAGGTGACACACATGAGACTGCTTAACAGAATAAAAATCAGAAGAAATACTGGCATGGTAGAGGAATGGCCGACAGCCAAGAGGCAGCGAGTGGGAATAAAAGGAGCCTTTTCTCATTGGCTTGCAGTGACTAGAGGTCTACAGGGTCAGTATTCGGTCCGCTACTTTTCACATTGTGTGTCAATGATTTGGATAATGGAACCGATGGCTTTGTGACAAGGTTTGCAGATGATACAAAGATAGGTGGATGGATTGGTAGTGCTGAGGAAGCAATGCAATTGCAGCAGGACACAGACAAATTTGAAGAACGGGCAAAAAAGTGGGGACATTTAAGGCAGAAGCTAATAGTTTGCTGATCAGTTGTGGCATTGCAAGATATGCGGAGGAGGCAGGTGCATGGGGTTGAGTGAGAACCGGGATCAGCCATGACAGAACGGCGGAGCAGACTCGATGGGCTGAATGGCCTAATTCCGCTCCCATGTCCTATGGTCTGATACTGCTAGTGTCTTACACAGTGAAGATTGACACAAAATACTTATTACATTCGGCCTCTATTTCTTTGATCTATTACTAACTCACCAGCATCATCTTCCAGCGGTACAATATCAACTCTTGCTTCTCTTTTACTCTTTATATATCTGAAAATCTTTTGATACTTGATATTTTTGTCTAACTTTAATTTTTTTCATCTTGTCTCTCTTGTGTGTTTTTTTAAGTTGTCTCGTGTTGGTTGTGCAAAAGCTTTCCAATCCTCTAACTTCCCACTGTTTTCTTGCTATGTTATATGACACCACTTTTGTTTTTACCAAAAACAGGAGAAAATCTATTGATGCTGGAAATCTAAACCCTACTACAGGCTTGTTGTTTCAAGAAACATATAAGTATCTGGGAAACAAGAGGACGTGCAGATGCTAGAAATCTAGAGAACTACACAAAGTGCTGGAGGATCTCAGCACGTCAGGCAGCATCTATGGATGGGAATCAACATTTCGGGCCAAGACCCTTCATCAGAACTCTTGACACCCACGTATCTGGAATAGCAACAAGCAAAGAAAATAGAAAGTAGTGCGAAATAGGGAAAACCTTTGAGAAAATTTAGTTCAAGGCTTAGAAAACCTTCCAAACAGAGCTCAATATTTAACAAATACAACAAAGGCAATAAGCACTTCCATCAATACCGACATTGACTTTTTTTGATCTACTTTCTGCAAAGGCTGAGAAAAGACTGTCTCCCACCCCTATCCTCATCACATTCTAGAGGTTGTATTGAGAGCATCCTGAGCAGCTGCATCACTGCCTGCTTCAGAAATTGCACCATCTCGGATCGCAAGAGCCTGCAGCAGGTAGTGAGGTCAGCTGAGGGGATCATCGGGATCTCTCTTCCCGCCGTTACAGACATTTACACCACACGCTGCATCCACAAAGCTAACAGCATTGTGAAGGACCCCACGCACCCCTCATACAAACTCTTCTCCCCCCTGCCATCTGACAAAAGGTACCGAAGCATTTGGGCTCTCACGACCAGACTGGGCAACAACTTTTTCCCTCAAGCCATTAGACTCCTCAATACCCAGAGTCTAGACTGACACCAACCTACACACACACACACACACTCAACTGAACACCACTCCACTCCCTTTGCAAATTTTGCTCATTTTTCTAAATTCCTGCTAAAACATTTACATCATTTATTATTATATTGTAATTTGGCCTTTACTGTGCCTATTGCCTTGTTTATTAATTATTGTACTGTCTTGCACTGTTTTGTGCACTTTATGTAATCCTGTGTAGGTCTGTAGTCTCATGTAGTTTTGTGTTGTTTCATGTAGCAGAGGAACGTTGTTTCGTTTTTACTGTGTACTGTACCAGCAGTTTATGGTTGAAATGACAATAAAAACGACTTGACTAGAATATCTTGGTTCTGTTTTAATCAGTAAAATTTACAAAGATAAATAAGAACTGAAATGACAACTTTAGAAACAACTACTTACACACAATCCCACTTGGATTAACTCTACCTTGGGCAGAAGGAGGAAGAGAAATAACACACATGAAAAAAAAACATACAACAGTCAGATAAAACTTCTAACTATATATTTTCATCAAAAATGAACAGGATTCAGCACTCCATGTGTGTACAGTATATGCAATTGTGTTAAGAAATACAGACCAGAAAACTGAAATGAGAGGCCAACTCGGAAAAATGAATCATCACTCTGGAAGAAAACATTAACTAGTGGAATGAGTATGACCCTCCATGGGAGACATCCCAACGATCTGAGCAGACAAGATGTTGACAAGGAAGCATCGAGCACCTGACAGAGTTGGAGACCTCTTCCCAGAAACAGAGGGGTTCCTTACAGAAATACAGGACAAGGTAGTTAACAAAAGGGAAAAAATATCGAAAATACATAAAATGCAAACAAACAAGGCAGTAAGTGCAGAAAATGCCAGGAGAACCCAAACACAATCCAACACAATTCTGGGATCCTGCAGCAGTTTAACTCAATCTGATTACTTACACAGGTACAATCAAGTTGCAAATATCATTCACCAAAATCTTGCTTTAAAATACAAACTTATGAATGCCCTCCATCTCTTCATAAAGGCACCATAAATTCAAGCCTGATCCAGTTTTAGAGTCAAATATGATAATCAATACATCGTTACAGATAGGACAAGCTGTAATAGCCATCCAGATATAATATTACAGGAAAAACAAGCAGGAACTGAATTATTTTCTGTTAATCAGCTTCCAAATGTTGCTACTCTGTCATTCGTTGCCACGCCCTGCTGATGATTCCCTTCTCACCATATGTTCTTACCCCGACCATCGTCCAGAGCCCCAAACTCTGCCCTTGCAGACCTGCTTCTGGTTTCTGACCCTGCTCCATTGAAAATCCAACTAATGGTTTCCCATTCCGCTTTCAGACACGTATCCAGTATACAGTTTATTGAAACTTTCTCCCAAGTGTGAACCCAGTAGTATGTCACAAGGTTAGATGTCTGAGTGAATCGCTTCCCACATTCACAACAGGTGAACGGCCTCTCCCCAGTGTGAAACCGGTAGTATGTCATAAGGTTAGATGACTGAGTGAATCGCTTCCCACAGTCTGAGCAGGTGAACGGCCTCTCCCCAGTGTGAACTCAATGATGCACATTTGGTTGAATCACTTCCCAAAGTCTGAGCAGGTGATCAGCCTCTTCCCAGTGTGAACTCGCTGGTGTCTCTGTAGGTTGGATGACCAAGTGAATCCCTTCCCACATTCTGAGCAGGTGAATGGCCTCTCCCCAGTGTGAACTGACTGGTGTGCCAATAGTGTGGATGATCGAGTGAATCCCTTTCCACAATCTGGACAGGTGAAAGGCTTCTCCCCAGTGTGAAATCGCTGATGTCTATGAAGGTCAGATGATTGATGGAATCCCTTCCCACACACAGAGCAGGTGAACGGTCTCTCCCCAGTGTGAACTCGCTGGTGCATCTGTAGAAGAGATGACCGAGCAAAGCCCTTCCCACACTCTGAGCAGGTGAATGGCCTCTCCCCACTGTGAACTCGCTGGTGTGCCAGTAGTTCAGATGACTGAGTGAATCCCTTCCCACATTCTGAACAGGTGAACCGCCACTCCCCAGTGTGAACTGACTGGTGTGACAGTAGTGTGGATGACCGAGTGAATCCTTTTCCACAGTCTGAGCAGGTGAACGGCTTCTCCCCAGTGTGAACTCTCTGGTGTCTATGAAGATCGGATGATTGATGGAATCCCTTCTCACAGACTGAGCAGGTAAATGGTCTCTCCCCAGTGTGAACTCGCTGGTGCATCTGTAGATGAGATGACCGAGCGAATCCCTTCCCACATTCACAGCAGGTGAACGGCCTCTCCCCAGTGAGAACTCGCTGGTGAGCCATTAGGTCAGATGACCGAGTGAATCCTTCCCCACAAATTCAGCAGATGACCAGCCTCTGCCCAGTGTGAACTGACTGGTGTGTCCACAGGTGGGAAGACTGACTGAATCACTTCTCACACACAATGTCCTTGTCCCAGTGGGAACTTGCTGATGTACCTTCAGTTGTGATAACAGAGTGAATCCATTGCCACAGTCTGAGCAGATGAATGGGTCCCCCTGTGTAAACTGACAGGCGCGCCAGTCAGTCAGATGATCGAGTGGATCCCTCCCCACAGTCTGAGAAGGAAGGATGATCGAGTGAATCCCTTGCTCCACTTCTTAAATATCTGGACAGAGACAGCAAAACTGGTGTGTTCTGTTCGAGATTCCCGTAGACAAATTCCTTGTCATTTTTAACCTGTAAAAAGATTTACAAAATCCATCAATTGGTGTAGGACAACATTTCAGATGAGATCACTTGAGTTGTCAAGGTGTGATCTGACATCACACTGTTACAGTGAAGTTCAACCCAAGTTGGAGAAAGAAATCATCTTCTAACTGGGCACAGTGCTGGTATCTGGAATGACCATCAAACTCTCTGATGCTCTTCCTGTCTCTATAAGAAAGGGGCATTTCTGCCATCTCCAATCTGTGACCTGGCTCAGTTTGACTCTCTCCATTGGTATTATTCCTTGTTCCCACTGAGCTGCATGGGTTCCTGGCCCCACAGTAACTGAAACACTCTTACACAAATTGCCTTTGTTAATGTGCAGCTGGGATTTTCTTTTATGTACCGTTAATTTAAAGTGCCACAGTTTTAATGCCATGTAAATATCTCCTCTTCAGATGTATGGTTGGTCAGCACAACTGTTAAAAGGAATTAGAGTGAATATTAGTATTATTTAAGGTTCTTGTCACAGTCATGGAAAAGAACAACACTGAAACAGACCCCTTTGGCCCATCTAGTTGGTGCTGAACTATTTAAACTTTCTACTCCCGTACCCCTTCCATCCAGCTACATATACAAACCTCCAACATGTTGCAATCGAGCTCACCTGCACCACTTGTGCTGGCTGCTCATTCCACACCCGGATGATCGTCTGTGTGAAGAAGTTTCCCCTCATGTTCCCCTTAATGTTTCACCTTTCACCTTTAACCCATGGCCTCTGGTTATAGTCCCACACCATCTCAGAGGTAAAAGCCAGCTTGCTTTTACCCTATCTGTACCCTCTTAACTGTGGTATACCTCCATCAAATCTCCCTCCAATCTTCTATGTTCCAAGGAATAAAGCCCTGACCAGTTCAATATTTCCTTTTAACCCAAGTCCTCCAGACCTGGCAACGTCCTTGTGAATTTTCCTTGAAATCATTCAACCTCTTTTACTTCTTTCCTGTCGGTTGGTGACCAAAACTGCACACAATACTACAAATTAGGCCTCACCAATGTCTTGTACAAAGTCAACATAACATCCATCTCCTGTACTCAGTACTTTGGTTTATGAAGGAGAATGAGCCAAAATCTTTCTTTCCGTCCCTATCGAACTGTGACACCACTTTCAGTGAAATATAGACCTGCATTCCCAGATCCCTTTCTTCAACAACACTCCTCAGTGCCCGACCAGTCACTGTGTAAGACCCACCCTGGTAGGTCCTACCAAAGTGCAACACCTCACACTTGTGAGCTTTAAATTCCATTTTCCATTTCTCAACCCATTTTTCCAGCGGCTCCAGATCACACTGCAAGCCGATAGTCTCCTCGCTGTCCACGACTCTCCCAGTCTTCGTGTCATCCACAAATTTGCTGATCTGGTTGACCACTCTATCATCCAGACGACTGATATAGATGACAAACAACAGATCCAGCACTGATCCCTATGGCACACCACTAGTCACAGGCCTCCAGTCAGAGAGGCCACCATCTGCTACCACACTCTGGCTTCTCCCAAAGACAGTGTCTCATCCAATTTACTATCTCATCTTGAATGCTGAGTGACTGAACTTTCTTGACCAGCTTCCCTTATGAGACTTTGTCAAGTGCCTTGCTAAAGCCCAGTAGACAACATCCACTGCCTTGCCCTCAGTCACTTTCTTGATGATTTCCTCGAGAAACGCTGTAAGATTGGTTAGACATGACCTACCATGCACAAACACATGCTGCCTATCCTTAATCAGTCCACATCTATCCAAATACTTATATATCCGGTCCCTGCACATACGTTCCAATAACTTTCCCACTACTGATGTCAAGCTCACTAACGTATAAATTCCTAGTTTATTTTTAGAGCCGTTCTTGAACAGCGGAACAACATTGGCTGTCCTCCGATCCTCCAGTACCTCAGCTGTCACTGAGGATGATTCAAATATCTGAGCTTGGGCCCCGACAATTTTTGCACTTGTCTTCCGCAGGGTCTCAGGGAACAACTTGTCAGGTGCTGGGGATTTATCCACGCTAATGTGCCTTCAGACAGCAAACACCTCCACCTCTGTAATCTGTACAGGGTCCATGAAGTTGATGCTGCTTTGCCTCACTTCTACAGATTCTGTGTCCATCTCCTGAGTAAATACGATGCAAAAATAAAATCTTCCCCATCTATTTTGTCTCCTCATATGGATTACCATTCTGATCTTCCAGAGAATTAATTTTGTCCTTTGCCATCTTTTTGCTCTTAACATATCTGTAGAATCCCTGAGGATTCTCCTTCACCTTGTCTGCTGGGGCAAACTCATGCCTTCTTTTATTTCTTTCATAAGTTTTCGCTTTAATTTCCTGCACTTCATAAATACCCCATTTGTTCCTATTTGCCTGTACCTGGTATGCATCTCCTTTTTATTGATCTGAGAGATGAAAGACAAAGGGGTGATTGAGCTGCATGATGGGAGGTGAGGGGGGGGGGGGGTGTTAACTAAAGTTGCAGGGGGAAAGAGAGCCTGAATAGCAGAGCAGATAGTGGAGAGGTTGTGGAGACAGATGTTGTTCAGACCTCAGACAAGGTCAGGAATGAAAATCGTTGAGCATGGTGCAGTGAATATGCTGAGCCCTGTATATTTCAATACAAGGAGCAGCGTAGGAAAGGCGGATGTGTTCAGGGCATGGATCAACACCTGGAATTATGACACTAGGATCTGGGAACTGTGGACTGGGACAGGCTGCTTTATGGCAAAGAAGTGCTTGGTAAATGGGAGGCCTTGAAAGTGAAATTTTGAAAGTAAAAAGCAGGTATGTGCTTGTCAGAATAAAAGGTAAAGATAGAAACTGTAGGGAACCTTGGTTTGCAAAAGATATTGAGACCCTGGTGAAGTACAAAACGGAGTTGCATAACAGGGACAGACAGGTAGGTTCTTATGGAGTATAAGAAATGCAAGAGAACACATAAGAAATAAATCAGGATGGCTAAAAGAAGACACGAGGTTGCTATCAGAAAAGATGAAGGATAATCCTCAGAGATTCTAGACATAGATTAAGAGCAGAAGGACTGCAAGGCACAAAGTTGGTCCTCTGGAAGACCGGAAAGGCAATCCACATGTGGGGAGATCATGTGCAGATGGGGGAGATCTTAAATATTTTCTCAACTCTATTTACTCAGGAGATGGACACAAGGTCTATGGGAGTGTTGAAAAGCGGCATTAAAATCGCGGTCCCTGTACAGATTGAAGAAGAGGAGATGTTTGCTATCCTGAGGCAGATTAGGTTGGATAAATCTCCAGGGCATGACAAGGTCCTCCCTCGGACCCCATGGGAGGCAAGTGCAGAAATTGTCGGCCCCTAGCAGAGATAATTAAATCATCCTTAGTGATGGGGGAGTTATCAGAGGATTGTAGGATAGCCAAAGTTACCTCGCTGTTCAACATAGATATCTACAGCATACTCCAGGCCATTCAGCCCACGATGTTGTGCCAACCACGTAACTTACTCTAGAAACTGCCTAGAATTTCCCTCCTGCATAGCCCTCTATTTCTCTAAGCTCCATGTATGTATCCAAGAGGCTGCTGAGAGACCTCATTGTATCTGCCTCAACCACCACTACTGGCAGTGCATTCCACACGCCCACCAATCTCTGTGTAATAAAACTTACCCCGGACACCCCCTTGGTATCCATTTCCAAGCACTTTAAGACTAAGCCCCCACGTGTTAACCATTTCAACCCTGGGAAAAACCCTCTGGCTATCCACGCAATCAATGCCCCTCATCATCTTATGCACCTAAACAAGGCTCTAAACATAAACAAGGAAATTATACATTGCTTTGAGGATTTGTTAGAAGTATACAAAATTATGAGAGTATAGATACGGTAAATGTAAGCAGTTTTCTCCACTGAGGTTGGATGGGATGACAACCAGAGGTCATGGGTAAATGGAGAAGGTGAAAATTTAACGGAACATGTGGAAAAGCTCTTTAATGAAATGGTTGTGAGAGTGTGGAATGAGACGTCAGCACAAGTGGTGCATGTGAGCTCGGTTTCACCATTTAAAAGAAGTTTGGAAGGGATCCTGGATGGTCGGGGTATGGAGGGCGATGGTCCTGGTGCAGGTGGTTGCATTAGACAGCTCAAATGTTTTTTCAGCATTGACTAGATGGGCCAAACAGCCTGTTTCTGTACTGAACTTCTCCATGTTTCTGTGACAGAGAAGCTGTCCAAACTTGTTTGGAAGGGAAAAGGTAGGAGTGACAATGGAGCAGCAATGGCTGGAATTCCTGGCAGCAATTTGGGAGCCGAGTGATCGATACATCCCAAAGAAGTGGAAGCATTGGAAAAGCAGGAGGACACAACCGTGGCTGAAATGAGAAGCCAAAGCCAACATAAAAACCAAAGAGAGGGCAAATAAGAGAAAAAACTATTGGGAAGCTTTTAGAAACCAACAGAAGATGACTAAAAGAAAAGTCAGGTGAACTCAGGGTGTGGAATTATGATATTGTAGTCATTAACGAGTCTTGGTAGCACCCAATAGTCTGAGACATTTCGAGGAACAAAATATCCAGGGCCTCAATATCTCTTGAAACCCCAGGTTCCCTGCACCAGTTACCTTTCAACTTTTGTTCTGGCAGGCACATACAAACTCTACACCCTCAACGGTTGTTGGAAAAAGTGGATGTATTTGAAAATTTTAGCAGACGAAATAATATTAAGATCGTTGGACTTAAAGAAGGTATCGAGGGAGAGGATCCAATAAATTTTTTTCAAAAATGGATTCCGGAAATTTTGGAAATGGAAGAAGGAACCCAGTTAATTGAAATTGAAAGGGCTCACGGAGCCTTAAGATCAAGACCTCAAGTTGATCAAAACCCACGTTCAATCTTGATAAAATGCTTAAGATATCAAGATAAAGATCCTGAAGGTGGCTGCCCAACGTGTCAGAAAGAGAAACGGGTCATTGATGATAGAAGGGAAAACAGTTCTTTTCTATCCTGATATAAGTTATGACCTTTTGAAGAGAAAGAGGGAATTTAACCCTGCGAGAAAAGTTTTATGGGAAAAGGGTTATAAATTTATATTGCGCCACCCGGCAACCCTGATAATTTTTTTGGATGACGGAAAAAGAAGATTTTTTACTGATTATCGGGATGCAGAAGAATTTGCATAAGAACTCCCAAGTATTCGCTAACCACAGCCAAAGATTTAAAAGTGAAACGGATTAAAGATGAAGATAGGGACAGTGAATGGAGTTGATGGATGTTTAAGGACAGAAGAATATTTAAATATATTCTTAATTATATGATACAGGGGGAGAAAGGTAAAAATTTGAGAAATATTAATTGAGAGTAGTGATATTTTTTCTTCTCTTATATATACTTTTTTAAGTTATGGGGGAGCTGGGAGAATTTCGTATCGATTGCTACGGGATTCACGTGTATAATCATGGCGATTGCCATGACCTGTACAACAGAGGGGGGTAATGTGCTTTTTCTTTATTCACAACATTAGTAGGGGGGTATTTCGTTATTTTTTTCTTTATAATCTATTTTTCTTTTATCTTTCTTTCTTTGCCTGGACAATCTGGGGGGAGACACATAGCAACACGGAGAATTTTAAAAAGATTCCCCAAGGTACTACGAAAGTTGAAAAGTTAGGTATTACTATAGACTGGAGTAACCCTGTTAAAAATAATGACAAATTTACTGAATTTTTAAAGTTTTAATGTTAATGGGCTTAATGAACCGGTGAAAAGAAAAAGAATTTTAACATATATTAAGAAAATGAAAATAGATATAGCTTTTTTACAAGAAACACACTTAACAGAGATAGAACATCAGAAATTAAAGAGATTGGATTGGAAATGTTATTGCAGCTTCATTTAATTCAAAGGCGAGGGGAGTTGCAATTTTGGTTAATAAAACTTTACCAATTAAAATGCAAAATGTATTAATTGATTCTGCTGGGAGATATGTAATTATACATCGTCAAATTTTTTCAGAACTATGGACTCTTATGAATATTTATCACCAAATGAAAATGATGTAAAATTTATACAAGAGGCCTTTTTGAATTTGGCTGACGCACATGACAAAATATTAATAGGTGGAGATTTTAATTTTTGTCTAGACCCAGTTTTAGATAGATCAACAAAGGTTGTTACAAAATCAAAAGTAGCAAAATTAACTTTATCATTGATGAAAGATTTAAATTTGATTGTTATATGGAGAAGAATTAATCCAAAAGAAAGAGATTACTCATTTTATTCAAACAGACATAAAACTTATTCAAGGATAGATTTTTTCCTATTATCAACGAATATTCAAGACAGAGTGAAAAATATGGAATATAAAGCAAGAATATTGTCAGATCATTCCTCCTTGACAATGACAATGATGGATAAAGAGGAATCGATTTACAGATGGAGATTTAATTCAATATTATTAAAATGTCAAGATTTTTGTGATTTCATGAAAAAGCAGATGCAGTTTTTTTTAGGTACAAATTTACATTCAGTTGATGATAAATTTATAGTATGGGAAGCAATGAAGGCATATTTGAGAGGCCAGATAATAAGTTATACTTCTAAAATTAAGAAGGAATATATGGTAGAAATAGATCAATTGGAAAAAGAGATTACAAAATTAGAAAAAGAATCTCAAAGATATATGACAGAAGAAAAACGAAGACAACTTGTAGAAGTTACAATGTAATACACTTCAGACATACCGAACAGAAAAAGCAATTATGAGAACTAAACAGAGATATTACGAACTAGGTGAAAAATCACACAAGATTCTTGCTTGGCAGTTAAAAACAGACCAGATTTCCAAAATGATAAATGCAATTACTTATAAACCTTTAGAAAATAATGAAACTTTTAAGAATTTTTATTCTGAATTGTATCAATCAGAATCACAAAATGATAATGTCGAGATAGAAAGGTTTTTATCACAAATAACTCTTCCAAAATTGAATTCGGAAGAACAGAAGGGATTAGATATGCCTTTTACATTAAAAGAGGTCGAAGAAGCTCTAGGATCACTTCAGAGTAATAAATCCCCAGGAGAAGATGGTTTTCTGCCCGAATTTTATAAAAAGTTTAAAGATTTACTAATTCCTCCTTTTATGGAGTTAATATACCAAGCAGAAAGAACGCATAAACTTCCAGAATCCTTTTCGACAGCAATTTTAATAGTATTGCCAAAAAAAGAGAAATATCTTTTAAAGCCAACATCATATAGACCTATTTCTTTGTTGAATACCGACTATAAAATAATAGCAAAAATTTTATCTAATAGATTATCTAAATACTTACCAAAATTAATACATATGGATCAAACAGGATTTATCAAAAATAGACAATCGGCAGATAATGTAACTTGGTTACTTAGCATAATTCATTTGGCACAAAAGAGGGAGGAAATGAGTGTGGCAGTTGCTTTAGATGCAGAAAAAGCATTTGATAGATTGGAATGGGATTTTTTATTTAAGGTATTGGAAAAATATGGATTAGGAGTATCTTTTATAAAATGGATTAAAACCTTAAATACTAATCCCAAAGCTAAAGTAGTGACAAATGGTCAAATTTCAACATAATTTCAGTTAACAAGGTCAACTAGACAAGGTTGTCCATTATCACCTGCTTTATTTGTGTTGGCAAAAGAACCATTAGCTGAATTAATTAGAACGGACCCAGATATTATGGGTTTCAGAGTTAACCAGGAGGAATATAAGATTAATTTATTTGCTGACGATGTTTTGCTTTATTTAATAAACCCATTGTACTCGCTGCGTAAATTATCTTCTAGATTGGAAGAATATGGGAAAATATCAGGCTACAAAATAAATTGGAATAAAAGTGAAATTCTACCCCTTACTAAAGGAGATTATAGTCAATGTCAACTAATAACTCAATATAGATGGCCGATAAATGGTATAAAATATTTGGGTATAAGAGCTGATAATGATATAAAGAATTTATATAAATTAAATTATTTACCATTATTGAAAAAAATTCAAGAAGATCTTGATAAATGGATGACGTTACCAATAACATTAGTAGGCAGAGTAAATGCTGTAAAAATGAATATATTCCCTAGATTACAATATTTATTCCAAACACTACCAATACAATTATCACAGAAGTTTTTTCAAGAGTTAAATAAATGTGTGAGGAAGTTCCTTTGGAAAGGTAAGATGTCAAGAATATCGTTGGAAAAATTGACATGGAAATTTGACCTGGGGGGGGGGGGGGTTACAACTTCCAAACTTTAAGAATTATTATAAAGCAAATCAACTTAGATTTATTGCATCTTTTTTTGATGAAGATAAACCGGCATGGATTAGCTGAGCGAAGGGCGCTGAGTAGGCTACGGTCAATTATGGAAAACTCTGAACATCCTCTACATAGCACCATCCAGAGTCAGAGAAGCAGTTTCAGCGACAGGTTACTATCGATGCAATGCTCCTCAGACAGGATGAAGAGGTCAATACTCCCCAATGCCATTAGGCTTTACAATTCTACCGCCAGGACTTAACTTTTTAAAAGCTATTATTAATGCTTTTTGAGATAGTGATTTAGATGCATATCATATTTTTTACTGAGTTAAGTACTGTATGTAATTAGTTTTGCTACAACAAGTGTATGGGACATTGGAAAAAAGTTGAATTTCCCCATGGGGATGAATAAAGTATCTATCTATCTATCTATTTATCTAGAATAGAATTAGATAAAACAGGAGAAAATGTACCAGAAGATTTTATATATAAGTGGGAATCTAAATGGATATGGGAAAAGAAAGAATCTCCTATATTAAAACATTTGATTGATTTATGGGATAAGATAAATGTTGATGATGAGATAAAGAAATCTTTATTAGCAAAGAGACCTTTAGTTCAAAATAAACTTATTCCTTTTACAATGGATAACCAACTTTTATACAATTGGTTTCAAAAAGGGATTAGGTATATAGGAGATTGTTTTGAAGGAGGTATATTAATGTCATTTGATCAATTAAAGAATAAATACAAAATATCAAACAACACTCTTTTTTGTTATTTCCAATTAAGGGCTTATTTAAGAGATAAATTGGGTCAAACAATGTTATTGCCGAAACCTAATGAAATAGAAACTTTAATTCAAAAAGAAAAAATTAAAAAATTTATTTCTTGTATGTATAGTTTGATTCAAAAACAGGCAATTAAACAAGGAATTCATAAGTCAAGACAAAAATGGGAAACTGATTTGAATATTAAAATTGAAGAAACAAGTTGGTCAAGACTATACCTTGACAATATGACAAGTACAACAAATGTCCAGTTAAGATTAGTGCAATATAATTTTTTACATCAATTATATATTACACCACAAAAAATAAATAAATTAAACCCAAATTTATCTGATCAATGTTTCCGATGTAATCAAGAAATTGGTGCTTTTTTACACTCTACTTGGTCTTGTTTTAAAATTCAACCTTTTTGGACAAATTTAAGAGTTTTATTGGAACAAATTATTGGAACACAACTTCCACATAATCCAACATTATTTTTACGAGGTGATATTGAAGGGATAAAACCAAAATCCAAACTGAATAAATATCAAAAAGAATTCATAAAAATTGCATTGGCAGTAGCCAAAAAGGCTATTGCAGTTACTTGGAAATCAGATTCATACTTAAGTATAGATCGTTGGAAGAATGAAATTTTCAGCTGCATTCCACTTGAAAAAATTACTTATAATTTAAGAGATAAATATGAAATATTTCTGAAAAATTGGCGCCCTTATTTACAAAAGATAGGATTAAATATATAGGTGCTCCGAAGATAAAATTATTGGTTGTCTGGGGAAATAAATAAATATATATACTAAAGCTATTATGAACTCTGTGGAGCATGTGGGGATCTTCCGATATCCAGGCATTCTTTCTTTCTTTCTTTTTTTCTTCTCTCTTTTTTTTTCTCTTTCTACAGGGATATGTTGGGGGGAGGGGTTAAGGGGAGGGGGAAAGGGTTGATTTTTTTTCCCTTCTGTAACCTATTTGAAAATTCAATTAAAAAATTATAAAAAAAACTCTACACCCTCAAAATTTCACTTCTGAAAGCCTCCCACTTACCAAGTACTTCTTTGCCAGTGAACAGCCTGTCCCAAACCACACCTGTCAGATCCTTTCTGAAACCAACACAATTGACCTTTCTCAAATTTAGAATCTCAACCCGTGGTCCAGGCCCCTCTTTTTCCATATTTACTTTGAATCTCATGGCATAATGATCATTAATTTCTGTTACCAGCCCTGGATCATTTCCTAACAGCGTATTGCAACTTCTACATTGGGAATTCTACGTACTGATTAAAGGCAGATTTGACAAACTCTACCCCATTGATTCCTTGTACAGTATGGGAGTCCCAGTCAATATATGGAAAGTTAAAATCACTTACTGAATCAACCTTTGTTTCTTGGAATGGTCTGCGATCTCTCTACAAATTTGTTCCTCTAAATCCCTGAGACTGTTGGGTGCAACCAAGTCCCTCCTGAGCTCATCTGGATTTCCTACGATGCTTCTTGCATTGTGATATACACAGCTCAGCACATTCATCGCATCATGCTCAACCATTTGATTGCTGACTGTCTGAGGTCTGAACAACATCTGTCTGGTGTCAGGAAAACAAACTCTCCCTCATTGTCACAAAAAAAAGGAGCCTGTTGTGGACTACAGGAGGAATGGAGTCAGTCTAACCCCTACTGACATCAATGGATCTGGGGTTGAGAGGGTGAACAGCTTTAAGTTTTTTGGCATAAACATCACCAGGGATCTCACATGATCTGTACATACCGGCTGTGTTGTGAAAAGAGCACAGCAGCACCTCTTTCACCTTAGACGGTTGAAGAAGTTTGGGATGGGGCCCCAACTCCTAAGAACTTTCTACAGGGACATAAAAATTGCATTGGCAGTAGCCAAAAAGGCTATTGCAGTTACTTGGAAATCGATTCATCGATTGAGACCATCCTGACTAGCTGCATCACTGCCTGGTATGGGAACGGTACCTCCCTTAATGGCAGGAATCTGCAGAGAGTGGTGTGGACAGCCCAGCACATCTGTAGATGTGAACTTCGCACTATTCAGGGCACTTACAGTGACAGGTGTGTAAAAAGGGCCCAAAGGATATTGGGGACCCAATTCACCACAACCACCAACTGTCCCTGCTGCTACCATCCAGGAAATGGTACCACAGCAAAAGGACCAACAGGCTCTGGGACATCATCTTCCACCAGACCATCAGACTGATTAATTCATGCTAATACAATTGCATTTCTATGTTATATTGACTGTCCCATATACAAACTATTTATTATAAATTACTATCAATTCCACATTCCACACTTAGATGGAGATGTAACATAAAGATTTCTACTCCTTCTGTAGAGGAAGGATGTATGTAATAAAATCAATTCAATTCAATCTCTCCACTCTCTGTTCTGGCTCCCATTCCCCCTACAACTTATTTTAACCACATCATCTCTCCACCACACTAGCACTAGCAAGCCTTACCACTAGGATATTAATCCCCTCTTGTTCTGTTCCCCTAACTAACGAATCCCCTATCACCCCTTTGACTTTCCTCTGCCAGGTAATCCCCCCCAAAAGTTTCTAAAGTGGTCCATCTGCTGTTGTGAGGGGTGGCCACTAGAGTACTCTGCGATGGCTATTTAACCTCATTCCCCTTCCTGACTCTCACCCAGTTTCCTGTGTCCTGCACCTTGGGTGTAACTCACCTCTCTTCAGGTCATATCTATCACCCCCTCCAACTCCTGGATGGTTCAGAATTACTCCATTTCAAGTGCCAACTCCTTAAAGTGCTGGGTTACAAGCTGCAGCTGGATGCACATCTTGAAGGTGAGGGCATCAGGGACACTGCAGGTCTCCCCTCCTTCCCATCAATGTCCGCTCTAATTTGTAATGACCGGAGTACACATAAATCTCGTACTGTGCATTTTTTTAACCCAGTGACAACATGTACACAGTGCATTTTAAATAGAGAGGTATTCATTTTAACAGCTAGCAAATCACTGTTGATAAGAACTTTGATCTCCTCTGGGTTTGATTAAGTTCATCTGCACTCTCACACAACCTATGTAGCAGGCCTGTAATGGATAATGAAGGATTTTCTCACCAGAGTGTTTTCACACTGTCCATATGTGATTTGCTTGCTGAATTACACTTTAAAAAGTCAGATTTCCAAATATCACTCCACTTCTTCCCACTTGTAAATTCTCCAGCAACTTTTGCATCACCACAATACACACAGGAAACACCAGTTTCTATATTGGACATAAATATTTCCCCTGAACTTTCCTGAGGAATTGAGGATATATAAAAAATGTATGTAACTTCTGCCTAAAAGAATAATTGGGACTGAATAGGAATTAGTGAATTGTGTCTTCAGCGGTTAGCTAAGACAGGCTCATTACCAGTTCTCTGCGGCTTGCAGAGAGACTGATAACATTATACATCGTTTGAGTATAGGGAGGAGGACTCACTGATAAGGACAGGAATGAACATCTGTAATTAAGTCAGGGCCTTGCAAAGGGAATACTGTAACTGATAAGGACTGGACAGTACATCCATCTGTAATTACAACTTTGATTCAGCAAACTCTCTTATCTAAGTAATTAAGTTTTGCACCAACAGACTTGGTGGGCGTACCAGTTCAAATAACACCTTGCAAGAGTAATGTATGGGGCTTACTATGTATAAATATACGTCTGTAACCTGACTAAGTCAGTCCACTTGTCAGATGGTGGCAGTGCTTACGTGCCTTCCCTTTGACAACTCTTGCAGGAGAATGAGCAATAAACTGTGGTGACGATAAGAATCTGGTCTCCCGAGTCTTATTCAGATTCAACTCTAACATTTGGCATCACGAACAGGATCCCAATATAGGGAGTGCCAAGCAGACGGGCTGAGGAAGCGGCTGGACCACTCTGGGGACTGCAGAGACCGACAGGGCACCCAATAG
Organism: Hemitrygon akajei; assembly: GCF_048418815.1. Classification (NCBI taxonomy): domain Eukaryota; kingdom Metazoa; phylum Chordata; class Chondrichthyes; order Myliobatiformes; family Dasyatidae; genus Hemitrygon; species Hemitrygon akajei. Next base: position 19,096,776 of record NC_133132.1, on the reverse strand, counting down.
GTATTTTACCTTTTGTCGCTCTCTGTTAGTTCCTTTGGAGGTACGGTCCGTCGCCCAAGGCCGATCGCATACCTTGACAGGATCAGGAAAGAATCTGTTGAGAGACTTGTATAAGGTGGGCAAAATTTTACTAAGTGGGCAGGAGGCAAATGTGCCGGGTAAATTTATCAACTGAGCAGGAGGTGCCAGCCAGGTAAATTTATCTGGTTGTTAATTGAGCAGGAGGCTTTGTGCCGGGTAAATTACTTAGAGAACATGGGTCGATTGCAGTCGATTGATACGAGTGGGCCAGGAGAAGCCCTACACAACATGCGTGAGAATTTCCCAGAAAAGGAAAAAGATTTGTGAATGTTGAGTGCAGCACTGAATAAGAAATTGGGGAACAAAATGTGGTTACTGGGGGTGGGGGGGGGGGGGGAACCTGGGATATTACATCATGAGAACAAGCAGTAAATTTGATATGGAAGAACTGCGGAAAGAGGTGGAAATTGTTGAAAGGGCAGATGTGAAGTGGAACAGTATATTATTAGCAAGTTGGAGGAATAATGCATGTGACAAAGGGATAGAGGAACGCCAAAGGTTGGGAGATGCTAAAAGCGGAGCGTGAATGGATGGATGGGCGCCAAAAACGAGAGCAGGAAAAACAATGTAAGCAAAACTACTGAAATAATATCAGAAATGTCTGTCCAATATTTTTCCAAAAGAGGACACGACCAGAACATATGTGTCAAGGAAGCTACCTCAGAATTACATCTGTCGGGGTTCCGGTGACGTCATCGTCGAGAATGGCAGCTCAAGTCACTAGCTCCTCCAGAGAAACAAGTATTAAGCCCCGTTAACCCATCAAATATAGTATTTTTCTAAAGTATTTGAACTGATGAGAGGGACAAGAATGGGGAAAAAGAATGGAAATAAAAAAAAGCGACACCGTGGAGCCTGCGGCTGAGAGGAGTGCAGCGAGCGGCTCTCCTACCCGACCGTGTGCTAGCGAGGAGGACGCTGGGCCTCGTTCAGGCAAAGCGGCAAGTGTGATCACAGTTTTGAAAGAGATAAGGGAGTTCCAGAAAGATATAAAACAGCAGCTACATTATATTAAGTCAGAGCTCGCCAACGTCAATCAAAAAAATAGCGGTGGCAGAGACTCGAATTGAGAAGGTGGAAGATCACGTTCAAAATGTGGAATGGATACTGAGTAAGACGTTAAAAATATTAAATCAACAAGAAAGTAAACTGCTTGACCTGGAGGGAAGATCACGGCAAAAAAATATCAGAATATACAATGTTCCCGAAGGAGTGGAGGGCTTGTCTATGACGGAGTTTGTTGGAAAGTTGCTGCGGGACGCGCTGGAGCTTCCCTCGACTATGGAGCTGGAAACTGAGAGAGCGCATCGTGCGCTCGTCCCGAAGCCTACCCGAGATAGAGCAGATAAGCCACGCTCAATAATAATTAAATTCCTTCCATACAGTATCAAGGTGGAGATACTACAAAGGGCCTGGGGTAAGAAGAGGGTGTTTTTAGATGATAAATTAATATATTTCGACCAAGATTACCCCACCGGCGGTCCTGCAGAAACGTAAAGAATACTCTGAAGTAAAGTGAATACTAATACAAGAATGGATTAGATTTCAAACTCCGTACGTCGTGATCAAACTGAGGGAAAGCCTGGGAATTATCCCGCTCCGCTTGGGAAATAGTGCGAGAATCGAGAAGGCAGGAGACGGGAGGAGGCCGAGAGAAATATATCAGGAAGAGACTGGGAGTTTCCCAAAGACAGCCCTCACCCCCTCCAAAACAACCATAAGGTTTGGCTAACTTTAAAAATGTTGAGAAGCTAAACGGAAGCAAAAATAAACGGTGATAAACCTATCTCGAGAAATACTTATTATAATGTGGATTTTATATTACTTAGTTGTTATTCTTTATTCGCTCACTTTCTCCTTTTTCCCCACCAAAATAAGTATATATATGTGTGTGTGTGTGTGCATATATGTGGATGTATGTAATATATATGTATATATATGTGTGTGTGCGTGTGTGCATATATGTGGATGTATGTAATATATATGTATATATATATATGTGTGTGTGTGTGTGTGTGTGTGTGTGTGTGTGTGTGTGTGTGTGTATATATATATATATATATATATATATAGGAGGAGTACACAGGGAAATGTTTTCTGTGTAATGGATTTGTTCACTGACTTTTATGAATACTGCAATGGGGGCCCTCAACTCACAAGTAGGAGGGGTTATCCCCCACAGCTAGACATTTCCTCGAGCTCAACGCAGGGTCATCTACTGGAGACTTCAGCCTTGGAATCACACAATCGTTGCCATTTTTGTTATTATTTGCATTTCTTGGTTCTTATTTGTTCAGGGAGTAGATCAATTAAGTTTTATTCTGCTAATTTCAATGATACATTGACAGATAAATACAGATGGCTAAGGACAAAGTAAAATTCATTTCTTTTAATGTCAATGGGCTATTAAATACAATCAAATGTAATAGAATTTTATCCAAAATGAAAAAAGAACAAGCCCATGTAGTATATTTACAGGAAACTCATTTAAGTGTTAATGAGCATAGAAAACTAAAGAGAATGGGCTTCACTAATTTGTTTTTCTCCTCATATAAATCAGGACATAGGAGAGGAGTTGCTATTCTTATCTCAAGTAGGCTAAATTTTGAAAAAGTATTCAAAATGGGAGATAAAGAGGGCAGATATATTCTGGTAAGGGGGAATATAGATGGAAATTCAGTTACTTTATTGAATATATACACACCCTCGGGAAGTGATATTGGTTTCTTTAAGAAAATTACTGATATTATGGTAGCGGAAACAGAAGGTCTCCTGATATGTGGGGGAGACTTAAATTTACAATTACAACCAAACTTAGACTCTTCCAATAGAAAAATTTATGAAACAAAATCTTTACATAAGAAAGTTAATACACTTTTTGAGGATGTTGGTTTAATTGATATATGGAGCGACCTTTTCCCTGACAGAAGGGATTACACTCATTATTCTGCTCCTCATTCTGTATATACAAGAATAGACTATTTCATAACATTTGGAAAAGACAAAGACAAAATAAACACCTGTGGAATTGGGACAATAGATGTAAGTGACCATGCACCTATATATTTATCTGTTGATTTTGACCTACAGCCAAAGAATACTATTTGGAAACTAAATTCAAGCTTACTCAATGATCCATACTTTAAGGAACAAATTAAAAAAGAAATTGGTCTCTACTGAGAATTTAATGATAATGGAGAGGTTTCACCTCCCATTTTATGGGATACTCTGAAGGTTGTCTTAAGAGGGAAAGTTATAGCGATATCTTCATATAAGAAAAAAAAAGGAATAAAACATTAGAGGAATTACAAAATAGGCTGAAGGAACTAGAGAAAAAACACTAACTGAATTTGGCACAGGATACATTAGGGGAAATTTTAAAAATTAGGAATGAAATTAACAATTTGGCTACACACGAAATCAGGAAAAATTTAATGTCTCTGAAACAGAGACATTATGAAAGTGGATCAAAGTCCATGAAAATAGTGGCGTGGAAACGGAAAACAAAAGATAGCAGAAAATACAATTCTTAGAATTAGGGACCCAAGAACAAAAATGATAAAAAATAAGCTAAGTGAAATTCAAGAAGCTCTTGAAGTGTTTTACAAAACTCTATATTCCAAAGTTCCAGGGGGAAGCATAACCCAAATTGACACCTTCTTGAATTCTCTAGAGTTACCCACTTTAAGCGAAGAACAAAATAGAATGATGACCGCTGACATAACTGAAGTTGAATTAAAAGCTGCAATTAGTAGGCTTAAATTAAGCAAGTCACCAGGATCAGATGGGTATACGGCAGAGTGGTATAAAGAATTTAAAAATGAGTTAATTCCTGTTTTACTCCCCACACTGAAGTGGGCTCTAAAACAGGCACAAATGCCACCCAGTTGGAAGGAAGCGATAATCTCAGCTATACCGAAAGAAGGCAAGGATAAAATGGAATGCGGATCATTTAGACCAATATCCGTTCTTAATGTAGATTATAGGTTATTTACCTCCATCATGGCCAAACGATTAGAGGAGCTTCTACCCATACTGATACGTAATGATCAGACAGGTTTTATACAACGCCAAACACAAGACAATATACGAAGGACACTTCATATTATGGATCATATACAAAAAAATAAAATCGAAGCAATAGTAATAAGTGTGGACGCTGAAAAGGCATTTGATTCTGTTAATTGGAATTTTCTTTACAGAGTTTTACATAGATTTGGTTCCCAAGCCACAATTATTAAAACTATACAGGCACTATATGACAACCCCACTGCTAGGATTAAAATCAACGGATACTTATCAAATAGTCTGACCCTAGAAAGGGGCACGAGACAGAGTTGTGCATGGTCACCGCTACTCTTCACATTATATCTGGAACCATTAGCTCAATACATCAGACAAAATGAAGATAACAGGGGAATTACTATTAAAGGGACAGAGCATAAATTGGCTTGTTACGCAGATGACATTTTGATCTATCTAGGGCAACCAACATACTCTTTACCTAAATTGATGCAATCCTTTGAACAATATGGTTAATTATCAGGATACAAGATCAACATAGATAAAACCCAATTACTTTCATATTACTATAGCCCACCAAGAGAAATTGAAAGTATATATCCCTGGGCATGGCACACAGAGTCTTTCAAATATTTGGGCTTCATTATGCCAAAAGATTTGGCAAAATTATCAGAATGTAATTATCAGCCTTTATATAAAAAAAAATTAAGGAAGATATGGCAAGATGGAACCTGATTCCTTTTTTCAGTCTCAGTTCAAGGATTGAGTCTATTAAAATGAATATACTGCCCAGACTGTTATATCTCTTTCAGACCCTACCAATAGAGATTAATCAAAATCAATTCAATGAATGGAACAAGTTATCAAGGTATATTTGGCAAGGTAAAAGGCCTAGAGTTTGTCTCAAAACATTGCAATTAGCCAAGGAAAAGGGAGGATGGGGCCTACCTTCTCTTAAGAGATTATTATTTTTGCAGCACAGTTGAGAGCTGTGATATGTTGGTACAACCCATCATATGACGCTCAATGGAAAAACATTGAGGAGCGGGTACTTCCCATCCCCGTACAAGCAATTTTGGCTGACAACAACCTGCAAAGGTACATAAATACTACTGATAACCCATGGGTGAAATTGACTCTTAAAATATGGAAAACTACTATAAAAGAATATAATCTAGAGGGAGATATTGCAATTCTTAAATGGTGTGCATATGACTCGGATTTTACACCAAATAAATTGGATGCTAGATTTAAGGACTGGAAGCTAAAGGAATAACAGTTCTTTGCAACATAATGAAAGAAGGAACACTGTTCAGTTCTGAAATGCTTAAAGAGAAACACTTACTAGAAAAACAAGATTTTTATCGGTATTTACAGATGTGACAATATGTTAATAAGACGCTTAAAAATTTAACCAAGGCAAGTACATGCTTGATAGAGCTATTTAGAAAAGCATATGATTCAGGTAACTGTAGTAGAATCATTTCAAGCATGTATAAGGGGTTGTCAAATCTTAAAATACATTTGACTTCATACATTAAAACAAAATGGGAGAAGGAAGGAGGTATAATTATATCTGAGGAAGAATGGACAATAATATGGAGGTATCAATGGAAGTGTACCAGTTCACAGAAATGGAGGGAGTTTGGATGGAAAAATTTGATAAGATATTTTATTACACCCTCTCAGAAATCCCATTATGACAGTAACTTCCCTGTTTGCTGGCGAAATTGTGGAAATCAAAATGCAAATCATTATCATATTTTTTGGGACTGCCCTGTTATCAAAAACTATTGAAGGGGGATACACAACGCCCTACAAGACATCTTTAAATGTGAAATACCCTTAGAGAGTAAGGCCATATATTTTGGATATATACCTCAAGAATGGTTGAAAAGAGATAAATATTTAATGAATATACTGTTGGTGGCTGGTAAAAAGACTCTTACTAGGAAATGGTTATCACAGGAGAGCCCAACTTTAAATGCATGGATGGAAATTACAATAGACATTTACAAAATGGAGAAGATAACAGCATCTGTTAATCATAAGTTGGAACAATTTGATTCATACTGGGAATAATGGTTTAACTACATGATGCCTCATAGGCCTGATTTTATTCTCACAAATCAATGAATATGTTGTAAAAAAGATCACTCCCTACTTGTACATAGTTTTTTCCTTTTGCTTGTTTTTTTCTCTCCACTCTTTTCTATAAGTGTATACCTCAGCAGAGGATCGTGCTCGGAGAAGCTGTACCAGAGGGGATGGTCGGAGGCTCGGAGGTTCGACGGATTCAGAGTCCGTTGTGGTCAGGTCGCTTTCACTGTGTGCTGTGTCTGCGAGGCTGAGTTTGACAGAGCTTTCATTGTGTGCTACGTCTGTGAGGTTGAGTCGGGCGGCGCCGTGGAAGTCCATAGCGGGGGTATTCCCTTCTGCTGCCTGCGTGGGATGACGAGTCTATCAGGACCCTGAGGTCTTGTGGAAACTGTGTGGTGGTTTCTTGCGAACTTATAGTCCTTTAACATTTTTGGACTATTTTTACTTTGCCCATGGTCTGTTTTTTTTATCAATTATGGTATTGTTTGCACTGTTGTAACTATATGGTTTTGTGCAGGTCTTGTAGCTTTAGTTTTTGGTCTTGTTTTGTCTAGTGGATTTGGAGCTCCTTTCCAGGGAACGCGCTAAGATGGTAGCGCGATATTAATACGCAGCAGCCTCTCCGGACTCTGGATTGGGGATTGCCAAACATTATGTGGATTTTCTGGTGTAGTCTGTTCTGTCATGTGCTTTCGTGATATCATTCTGGAGGAACGTTGTCTCATTTTTTTAACTGCATCGCATTTGTGACAATGACAATAAACTGAAACTGAATTGAACTGAAATACTACGTGGAGATTTGTGACATATATGATTATATGATATGTATGTACAATGTCTGAAATACATCTTATGGAAATGTTTGTTTGATGATGAACAAATAAAAAAAATTAATTACAAAAAAAAGAATTACATCTGTCACAGACAGGATTTATATGGCAATAAAAATGAGCTAACTTATCCTCAGACTTATGGGCCCTATGAACCACCTTAAATTGTATCAAAGCGTGTCCATGTCACGGTCCCTTCTGGCAATCGCCCACCTTGCTATTCACCTCAGGAATTGGGCCTCAATCACCTCATTTAGTTCCAATCATTCCCAGGTTCCACTAACTACAAACACCTGCTTTACATCATCAAAAGCAGTATAAAAACCCTGTGATCACAACAAGGAGCTGCCAGTTCGTTGGTCGACTTGTGTATGAGTAACCTCGTTCCATGGTTCTTAGGATTATCAGTTCTAAGTCTAGCATCGTTCCTGAATTCTCTACTAAAACCAAGACTCCCTTGGCACCCAATCCACGCTCGCTATGACCGTAATGCCTCCCGATTTGGCCTTCGTGCCCGTGTTCAGCACTTGGGTTTGTTTCCACCGCCACGTCCTTGCAACAGTCCAGCACACATTGAAGAATTGTTAACTAGTTGGAGAATTTTCTCCCATTTCTCTATAGGTAAAAATACCTGAAGTTCCCTTTCCCCTTCATTCTTAATTTTATCAGATGTACCTAGATGTATATTCGTAATCAGATCATAAATAATTGTTATTAAACTCTTCTGACAGGGGTTTAAACCTACAATTTTTTCTGTAATTTCAGTTTGATGTGGAATTCAAAAGTAGGTAAAATAACATTCAAGAAGTTTCTAATCTGAAAAAATGTGATCTAGGCAAATTATATTTATTAGACAACTGTTCAAAAGACAGGAGACAGTTATCCATGAGTAAATCATGAAAACATGCTATTCCCTTCGTTTTCCATAAAAGAAAAGCTTGATCAGTTCTGGATGGTTGGAAGAAAAAATTAGATATAATAGGACTTGACAGGATAAATTTATTCAATCCAAAAAATTTACAAAATTGAAACCATATTCGTATTGTATGTTTAGTTATTGGATTAGTCGTTTATTCAGTTCAGTAAGTGCAAAGGGAACAACAGCTCCTAGAATAGAAGCCAATAAGAACCGCTGTACAGACTCGCACTTGCTGAAAAAACCTTAACCTATTACTGTAATTTCTGGATTACCAGTGATGGACTCCAGTCATTTATCCCCTTCAGCTTGCTGTTTGATTGAAATTGTTACATTAATAGTCAGAAGATCCATTTTGTTTAAATAGAAAGGTTCTAATCCCCCTACTATATTTCAATGGTTTTCCCAAACCATAACATGTTTAAACTTAGAAAAAATTAGGAGTGGTACTATCGATCCTTCGGTTAAATTTGAAGAAACTTGGAGGCCATTTATTCAACATTTTCATATGATGTGAGCTGACCTTTTTCGAATCCTTCTCAAGAACTTCTTGTTCGTGTATAGAGGAGCGGGGTTAATGACAAATAATGATTTTAACCGATGAAACAAGGTAGCCCAGCTTTTGTTTTTTTAGTTTAGGGGGACTCTTATTTTTCTGCATAAAATTTTTTGAATCTTTTTCATTTTCAGCGACTAAGAGATTGGGAGGCTGAGATTACACACGTTACTCAGAGTCTGTGTCTGTATATGTTAACCGTTATTGATGTAATCCCGATCTCTTTGCATCATTATCATTGTTGTGTTTATCAATTTGAAACTTAATAAAAAAGCTTGAGAAAGAAAGGAAAAACAACGTAAGCAAACCAAGGCCGGCCTGGATAGGAGAGAAGGGCAGGAACGTCAGTCTAAAGTTCAAACTGATAGGGAAACAAAGGATCCCCAACCCATGTCTGGCATACCGACCCTGTTTGAGGACAGTGACCGTGATGAGGAGTGGGCACCCACCGTACCACACCCCCCACCTTACCAGGGGCCAAGTGCACCCAGTGCTCCCGAACCCCAATCCTCCCAGTACTCAGATACGGTGGCCGCTCGGGTAAAACAGCGGCACAGGGAAGGGGAGGTCCCTATACCCTGAGATCCAGAAAGGGAATACTGAGGATTATTCCGAGTCAGGGAGGGAAGAATCCAATAAAACCACAGAGTTAAACCCAATTGGCTCCACAGAGACAATTGCCCATCCGAATGCTGCCCAATCCACGAGCAGGAGGGGGGACAGCCCTCAATAATTCCTGTGTATGCTCACTGGAAGCCTCAAGAAATGATAATGATCATGAATCAGGCCCCAGAGAGAAAAGAAAATACAGCACAGTTTGCTCAGTATGTCCGCAGTACGATACCAATGTTTAATGCGAGCCTGCAAGATTTATCCGGTCTCTGCTGCATGATTCTCTCAGCTGATGAGGGCCGGAAATGGAAGGCAGAATTGAGATACCAAACCTATCAGGAGTTAAAAGCGGAAAACCATAATGAGAATGAACAGACAGACCAGATTACTCAAGCCTTGGAAAGGGCTCTCCAGCAACCTGTAAACATCACTAAAGTACTCAAATGCAAACCTAAACCTGGGGAATCGGGACCAGACTATTGGGACGAGCTTTTACATACTACTGGGACCCGGCTTTCGAATCCTGATCAACCCCAAAGGGAACTAATATTACAGGTGAACATGTTCAGCGCTATATCTGGGGATCAGAAACGGGAACAAAAACCTACCAAGGGACAGGTGGGGACAATAACCCATCTAGAAATTGACAAACAAGGATGCTTCCTACCTTGAGTACCACCCCTCAGGAAGAGCCCAATGTAATATTGCAGGTTGCTGGAATTCCAATTATGTTTATGATTGATATGGGGGCAACCACAACCACCCTCGATCAAGAAATAGTCTGGGAAAAGGGATTCCAGCTATCAAACGCTACAATCACTCTGTCTGGGTTCGTATTCACGTACCCAGCCACTGCAGGTGGAATTCCAGGAGAACCAGTGTGAGGTTTCATTTACAGTCACCACCAGTCGGGGCTGTAATCTAACAGGGAGAGACTTGCTCTGTCTGTTGGAAGTCGAGATTCTACTCACGGACAACGGTATCATCCTGGGACTAGTGAACAGCTGACAGCTTCCCCAGTTTCCAATCCCCAGTGGTGGGCACAATCAGGACTCCACTGCGTTTGAACCCCCAATGCCTGTGGCCGACCCCCATGTGACTCTGTGCTATGACCCTACGGGGAGCTCAACTGAGGAAAGCACCCCTCGAGGGACAGAAGTTCCCAGTCACGGTGATTGGAGAGGTTAAAGGAAGAGAGGGCGGTGCATCACCGGCCGAAGGTCTGGATTTCCTTTGGCGACAGACAGGGCTGGTGGTTCCCCATACCACCGTTAGGGTTTGCCCTGGGTTCAAGCCAAAGAGCCTAGAGTTCCTTGCCTACACCCCGACAAAACAAGCCTCCAGCACCCAGGGAGACTGGCAAGACTTGGCCGCGGGCCAACTCCGATACTGGAGAGAGTCTGAGGTGAAGATGGGACATCCGGTAAGACACTCTTTTAATATTGACCGAACTCAAGACGTTGTACCCCATCTCTGGGCAATTTCAGGCTATGAAGTCGGCCACACCAACTGCCCCCCGTCCAGATCACTGTGAAAGAAGGACAGACTCTCCCATCCATTCCGCAATAACCCCTCAAGCCCAAGGCAACGTTTTATGAGGATGGAAGCTCTTTAGTGGATCCAGCAGGGAAACGATGTTCTGGCGATGCGATAGTGAGACAGTGAAGTAATTGAGCAGGCCTCTTTTGAAGCTGCTGTCTCGGCCCAGGAGGCTGAGCTGTTTGCTCTGACTCGTGCCTGTATCCCAGCAACAAACAAAAATGCGAATGTTTACACAGGTTCCCATTATGCATCTGGAATTGTACATGACTACGGGGCTCTCTGGGAACATGAGGATTCCTGACCCCCTCTGGCCACCCTGTTAATAATGCCACCTTGGTAAACTACTTACTCACCGCTCTACAGCTACCTCGAGTTTTGGCTATTATTAAATGTGCGGCCCACACCCGCATGTCCGACCGGGTCACTAAAGGCAACGCGTTAGCAGATAAGACAGAGGAAAGTGCGGCACAATCCTCGGTAGTTGTAGTCCCCTCGGGTTCCCGTCAATCAGCCCTCCGTGACTCAAGCAGAGCGGGTTTGCCAGACATGCGGGAGCTACGTACTTTTCAGGGGGACGCCTGTGAGGAGGAGTGCAAACTGGTCCCAGATGGGGTGCCAGAAAGACCCCAAACTAGGTTTGTGGACCACCCCAGCAGGACCGGTTTGTGTTCCTACACAGTTTTTACCAATATTGGTCGATTATATACATAATTGTACACACCTGGGAAAGGAGGGAATGGTTGGTAACCTGTACCCTGCACACCGGGTACGACTCCCCTGACAGGTGGACCGTTTCTGTGTCTACAAGTTGATTTTATTGAATTGCCTAGAGTACATTGCTATAGATACTGCTTAGTTATTAGAGATGTGTTTAGCAGATGGATTGAAGCTATTCCAACTGCCGATAATACCGCTATGACTGTTGTGAAGGTATTATTATGGGAAATAACTCCCAGGTATGGCCTGCCGGAGATGCTGAGCTCTGACAATGGCTCACACTTTGTGGTGAAAGTAAACGAAGGGGTATGTAATGAACTGGCTATCAAGCAACAATTCCACTGTGTACACCACCCACGGGCCGCTGGCAGAGTGGAGAGAGCCAATGGCACACTGAAGAGTAAATTGGCCAGACTAACAGCAGAGACTGGGCTCACTTGATTGAATGTCCTACCGTTAGCCCTCTTCCACATGAGGGTCACCCCACAGGGGAAAACAGGGTTGTCAGCAGCTGAAGTCATTTATGGACGGCCCATGAGGACACTCTGGGGTCCAAGACGTTGTGTACCATTGCTCCCAGAAAGTCTACCAGCAAAATTGGATATGCATATCCTAGGGGAAGAGATGGGGAAATATATATGCTAACTAACCAAAATTCTCCAAGCATTACATTCACAGGTACGACAGGCTTACAAGGAAGAGAACTACCTCGCAGAGAGGAGTGACTATCCCACCATAGAACCTGGGGATTTCGTCCTGATGAGAACTGGGATCGAGGGGAACTCGGACCGTGGTGGAGAGGACCATATCAGGTGTTACTGACCACTCCCACAGCTGTGAAACTGAAGGGGCAATCTCAGTGGACACATCAAACAGACACCAAACGTGTTACTGAAGGACTCTCTCGGACTAAAGGAAAAGGTATTGGTTGATAGTGGAGTGATGAACCTCTAGGTTTCTTGCCGTTGACTGTCATTTTTAGAGACAGTGCGAGAGAGAGAGAGAGAGAGAGAGAGAGAGAGAGAGAGAGAGAGAGAGAGAGAGAGAGAGAGGGAGAGGGAGAGGGAGAGGGAGAGGGAGAGGGAGAGGGAGAGGGAGAGGGAGAGGGAGAGGGAGAGGGAGAGGGAGAGGGAGAGGGAGAGGGAGAGGGAGAGAGAGGGAGAGAGAGGGAGAGAGAGGGAGAGAGAGGGAGAGAGAGGGAGAGAGAGAGAGAGAGGTGGAACTATTTAACTATGCAGCCTGTTTACACTTGCTCGCAGTTTGCTTTACTTAAGCAAGGACAGTCACAGACACACAGTCAGACGGAGAGAAAGAAAGAAGATGGAAGGTTTGAAACAAAGGACCCAGTGGCCAAAGGTCACTGTTTCCACTCTCCTATGCCCAGAAGGGTGGGTTGATTATTGATCCAGTGTACACCGACTGTGTGATTGTCACTTTGTTTGATCCATAGGGGTGGATCTTTCAGTTTGGGAGTATCCTGTGAAGACCACTTGTGGTAACCCTTGCCTGGGTGTGGCAATTCACTTGAAGAGGGTAAACCTGTGACAAATCACTGTTGGTGATAATTCGTATAATCCATATGTGGATTTTGTTGGAATATCCCGTGGCTACCACTTTTGTTAACCCTTAGCTGGATTCGGGTCTGTTATGTGGTAAACACTTGTGAAAAGGGATATTCTGCAGTAATACTTCGTGTGTTGGACTGGGAGTACCTTGTGGAATCTGACACCTGAACGCAAAGGGTACTAATATCCTGGCGGGTTTGTTTAATACAGCTGTTAGGGAGGGTTTAAGCTAAGTTGGCAGGGGGTAGGAAACCAGGGTGTTAGGGTCGAGGAAGAGGAAAATAGAAATAAGTCAAAGATACTGAGCAGCAAAGATGGCAAGAAGGACAGGCAGCTGAATAAACAGGGTAATTTGCTGGGCAACAGAAATATAGCAAAATCGGTAACAGATACTGATCTAAATGTACTGTACTTAAATGCACGCAGCATTAGAAATAAAGTGGATGACCTTGTTGTACAGCTACAGGTTAAAAGATATGACACTGTGGCCATCACCGAGTCATGGCTAAATGATGGATGTGATTGGGAGCTGAATAATACACAGTGAAGGATACACCGTGTATAGGAAAGATAGGAAGGTAGGCAAAGCGGGTGGCGTGGCCCTGATGGTAAGCAACGATATCAAATCACTAGAAAGAAGGGACATAGGATCAGAAGAGGTAGAATCTTTATGGGTCGAGTTAAGAAATGGCAAGGGTAAAAAGACACTAATAGCAGTTATATACAGGCCTCCAAACAGCAGCCGGGATGTGGACTACAAGTTACAGCTGGAAATAGAAAAAGCGTGTCAGAAGGAAAATGTCAAGACAATTATGGGGGATTTTAATATGAAAGTGGATTGGGAAAGTAGGAAGATACTGGATCTCAGGAGAGGGAGTTTGTAGAATGCCTACGGGATGACTTTTTGGAGCAGCTTGTCCATAAGCCCACCAGAGGACCGGCTGTTTTGGATTGGGTGCTGTGTAATGAACCTGAGGCGATTAGGGAGCTACAGGTGATGGAACCCCTTGGAAGTAGTGATCATAATATGATTGAGTTCAGTTTCAAATTTGAAAAGGAAAAGCTGGTATCAGGTGTATCGATATTTCAGTGGAACAAAGGAAATTACAGTGGTATGAGAGAGGAACTGGCCCAAGTTGATTGGAAAAGTAAGCTAGATGGAGGGACGATAGAGCAGAATTGGATGAAATTCCTACAAGAAATAAGTGCAGGAAAAATATATTGCAAGAAAAAAGAAAATCATGAATGGAAAAATGGCACAAATGCGGCTAACAAGAGAGGTTAAGGCTAAAACAAAAGCAAAACACACAGCGTACAAGGAAGCATAAATAAGTGGGAAAGCTGAGGTCTGGACGACTTTTAAAAACTTACAGAAGGAAACTAAGAAAGCCATTAGGAAAGAAAAGATGAATTATGAAAGGAAGTTGGCAATTAACATAAAAAAGGATACTAAGAGTCTTTTTAAATATATGAAGAGTAAAAGAGTGACACGGATAGATATAGGACCGATTGAAAATGATGCTGGAGAAACTATAATGGGTAACAAAGAGATGGCAGAGGAACTAAATGAGTATTTTGCATCAGTCTTCATAGTGGAAGACATTAGCAACTGATAGCCAGAGGTCTCAGGGAATAGAATTAGGTACAGTCAAGATTACTAGAGAGAAAGTGCTTGGGAAGCTAAATGGACTAAGGATAGATAAGTCTCCCACGGGTTTTGAAGGAGGTGGCTTTGGAGATTGTGAAGGCTTTGGAAATGATCTTCCAGGAATCAATAGACTCTGGCGTGGTTCCGGAGAACTGGAAGGTCGCAAATATAGTTCTGCTGTTTAAGAAAGGAGGGAGGCAGCTAGAAGAAAATTACAGACCTATTAGCCTGACATTGGTAGTTGGGAAGTTATTGGAGTCGATCCTCAAGGACGAGGTTATGAAATACCTTGAGGTGCATGACAAGATAGGCCCAAGCCAGCATGGTTTCATGAAGGGAAGATCCTGCCTCACCAACCTGCTGGAATTTTTTGAGGTAATCTCAAATAAGATTGACAACGGAGAGGCTGTGGATGTTGTGTATTTGGATTTTCAAAGGGCCTTCAATAAGGTGCCGCATAAGAGGCTGCTTAATAGGATGAGAGCCCATGGAATTACAGGAAAGATATTGGAATGGGTGGAGCATTGGCTGATAGGCAGAAAGCAAAGGGTGGGAATTAAAGGATCCTATTCTGTTTGATTGCCGGTTATTAGTAGTGTTCTGCAGAGGTCGGTGTTGGGGCCGCTTCTTTTTACACTGTATATCGATGATTTAGATTATGGATTAAATGGTTTTGAGGCTAAATTTGCAGATGACACCAAGATAGGTGGAGGAGCAGGAAGTGTTGAAGAAACAGAAAGGTTACAGACAGGCTTGGTCAGTTTAGGAGAGAGGCAAAGAAATGGCAGATGAGATACAATGTTGACAAATGTACAGTTATACATTTTGGAAGAAAAAATAATTGGGCAATTATTTAGATGGGGAGAAAATTCAAAAATTGTAAGTGCAAAGGGACTTGGGGGTCCTCTTGCAGGATACCCTAAAGGTTAACCACCAGGTTGGACTGGTGGTTCACCAGGAAAGTGAATGCTATGTTGGCATTCATTTCAAGAGGAACAGTGTATAAGAGTAAGGAGGTGTTGATGAGGCTCTATGGGGCACTGGTGAGACCTCGTTTGGAATACTGTGTGCAGTTTTGGGCTCCCTATCTTAGAAGGGCTGTAATGATGTTGGAGAGTTCAGAGAAGATTTACAAGGATGATTCCTGGAATGCAGCGGCTAACATATGAGGAACGTTTGTCGGCTCTTGGACTGTATTCATTAGAGTTTAGAAGAATGAGAGGGGATCTCATAGAAACATTTCGAATGTTGAAAGGGTTGGACAGCATAGATGTGGAAAGGCTATTTCCCTTGGTGGGTGAGTCCAGGACAAGAGGCCAGTCTTAGAATTAGAGGGCACCCATTTAAAACAGAGATGAGGAGAAATTTTTTTAGCCAGAGGGTCGCGGATTTATGGAATTCGTTGCCACATACAACTGTGGAGGCCCAATCATTGAGGGTGTTTAAGGAGGAGATTGATAGGTATCTAATTAGTCAGGGTATCAGGGGATATGGAGAGAAAGCCGGAAATTGGAACTAGATGGGAGAATAGTTTAGCTCATGGTGGAGTGGCGGAGCGGACTCGATGGGCCGAATGGCCTACTTCCGCCCCCTTTGTCTTGTGATCTTGTGGAATCTATCTGTGTGCTCACCCTTGCCTGGGTGGTAGTTCTGTTTGAAGACAGTAACCCTGTGATAAGCTACTTTTGGTGATAATTCGTATGTGGATTTGGAACGACGACGGATAAGACCTACGGCAACTATTATCCTGGTTTACCACTGCGGAATTTGTGGCAATGCCTTCTCTCGACATTCACCTTGGATTACTAATATCTCTCTCTCATCATTTATTCCATGGATAAACTGAACTTCCATACTTTACAATCTCAAGACTTTAAGCTTGGTATTCCCTGAGCTCAATGGTTTGGGAGTTACATTTACACATCTGTATACTCATAAAACTTTTAACTTTTGATTATTTTGCTCAAGTTGTTATATTATAATTAGATACTAATAAAGATAGTGGTTTTAACATCAAGACCAGACTCCAGGTGGTTTATTTAAACTGTTACAGGAACGTCACAGTGATGTTTGTGTTTATGTGTTTGAGAGGGCTCACCCCTGCATCCGGGCGCCCCCATGTTAACACCTTTCTGTCTCTCTGTTCCTGTTTGAGCGACTAACTGAGTAAGCCCCGGGTACTTGGAAAAAAGAGTTTGTACTTTATCCGGATTTGACTTCCACAGAATGGGAGTGGTTTTAAAGGGCTGGGCTGCTGGAAGCACATTACCAGACCTGGAGAGACTGCAACTGGGTCTGACAGAGGCGTAACTGGTTCTTCTGGGCACATTCAGTCTCACTCCAACTATTTCCTACCTTCCCTTGTACAGGTATGTAATGTCTAAAGGACCAGTTTGAGTAAATGAGACTCACCAAACTTTCTCCTGACTGAATCGCTGGATTCTCCGAGTCATATGGGTTCTCTCCAGTTGATGCTCTCAGTCTTCAGGCTGGTTCACTTGTTGCTGTTCCCTCGTCTTCAGTCGTGGTTTGCTTCCAGTTGTGGGTTTTTCTTCCAATAGATCTCTCACCGCAGGTCTAACTTTAAATTGAAAGATAATGAAGCACGTTAACAATAAAAAAGAGAACCAAACATTTTTGCTTAATGTTACTCAGAACAAAACTCACTGAAATTTAAACATTGAAGGCAAATATAATGATCTCAGTGAACAATCTTTTATTGTCCCTCACACGTCATAAAAATTGAGCAATCATCAATATATTAATCTCTGTCATAAACATACCCAAATGGCAGCCTCAACCAACCTCTGCGGCTACAAATTCCACACATCAGACGTCTTTTGGCCAAAATATTTTTCTCATCTCAGTTTAAAAGGAAGCGTCTTTATTCTGAGACTGTGCTGTCAGATCACAGACTCTCCATATCCAGTGTATCCAGGCTTTTCAGCGTTTGGTAGGTTTACTTAACCATACATCCCCCCACCACCCCCACCGTCCCTCTGAACTCCATTGAGCACAGGTCCAGAACCATCAAATGCTCCTCCCACATCACACAGGTCATTCCTGAGATTATTCTTGTAAACCGCGTTAGCAACAACTGTACTGAACACATTTCTGGGAATAACAGACAAATTGGTGCCAGGATAATTTACAGAAAAGCGTTGTGGTTTCTTTACATTTCCATTTCCAGGTTAAAACAGGCCCATTTCAGGAAATATAAACCATTCCAGGGTGAATGTAATAAAAAGAAACTGGAATTACCAGAAATGCTCGGCAGGTAAGGAACAGCTGTGTGGAGAGGAACAAACTTTACAATTCAGGTTAATAACATTTCGTCAGAATGACTTCAAACATTTTCAGTTTTTAGTGCAGATCTCCAGCAACTTGAGATTCTGCTTGATTTCCACCGGGTGACAGACAGGTGACAGTGAGGGGGGGATTTCCAAACCCAGTTTGAACACCAAACTATGGGTCTATTTCTACTGTTGTAAACACAGAACAGCCCATTTACTCATAGCCTCTCCCTGTGTGGATGGAATGGGAACTCATCCTCTCCTCAGATTAGCAGTCATTGCTTCCAAAGGAACTCCAGAGACAAACATTTGATCCTAGACCAGAAATACTCGCTCAACACCTCATAAGCCCAAGCAGCTCGATCCCTGGGTCTATTTTACCTGGTTCAAAAACTGATATCCCAGGACCCAACCTCACAGGGTCACACAGCTGAATCTGCCACTCACCGACCCTGAGAGTCTCACACATCGTCCCCGCATCTCACACTGGGTAGTGCAATCCGGGATATCCCCACAACCAATGTCCAGCTGCTTGAAATTTGTGCTTCACTACAGAAGGAGGAACATCCAGCCCCATCTGTAGAAGCACTAACCAAAGTCAAAGCCAAAACACCGACAGTTCCATATGCCTGGAATGCCGATCACAGGATTAGAGCCCAAGCACCAACTCTCCCAGTACTCTTTGCTGCCAGTAAAATGCTGCAGTGTGTCAGCCCGTCACTGTTCAAAACCTAGCACCTCCACACCAATGCACAACAGAACTGGTACCTGATCACCCTCTGGCATCCCAGCTAACAAAAACCGATTCTGGAAATAACTCAGCAAGGCCAAAGGTGCAAAAGAACACCTCACAATGAAGACAAGGGTTAGAAGAAAGATTGCTGAGGTGGTGGGATACAGGGTGGACCGAGGTTGACCCAGATGGTTGATGCATATCACTGAAGCGGGGGAGGGGGAGGAGGGCAGGATTCTGGACAGAGGTTGAACAAGATGGGCAGGGATGAGCAGATGGAACCAAGTGGGAGAAGGGATCAAGGACAATCACTGATGGTCCTCCAGCAATACCCAGATACTGAATTAACATTACACACTCCTGTATAAAAGATTCTAAGATGACACAGTTAGAACAAACAATAAGAACTTTGGAATATGCTCTTTGATCTTCACCAAATTTTTATCACACTATAGAAAGTTTCCCATCTGTTCACTTCACGCTTTGCATGGTAACTACTCTGCCCATGACTGAGGGGAACTGCAGAGACCTTTGGATACAGATCAGCACATCACAGAAACCATTCTTCCCCCCTAGGCATCTCAGTTCCTTGGTAAAGCAGGCAGTGAAATCAAAGATCCCCACAACCTGGGACGTTCTCCTTTCCAACCACCCCGGTCGGGGAGAAGACACAACAGCCATAAAGCTCTAAGGACAAATGCGAGGAGCCTCAGGAAGCGAGGAGAGTTGGGGGAAGTTAACGGGACTCAGCGGCCAACATCAGATTCCCCAACACAACATGGAGGAAGCATCTCCACCCATCCGGGGACTGTACGCACACACCACGTGATCTTGCGTCACAAAGCGGAGGGCGGGGCAGACCTGCAGTAAACAGCCTCACGTGACCTGTTGGCGGGACTTCCATTTCAATTCTGTGGAAACAGACAACCTAGGCTCCTGGTTTGGATCGCTCAATGCAGATTAAGTGAAGTCGACATATTTTTGACGAGCCCAGGAAATTGGGAAATAAATGAGTAATTGGCACTTAGATCAGGGCTCACGGCCAAGATCAGTTCGCCCCGCTCAGGATCAATCTCAGCACTCACCGCTGGGAAAGTGGTACCTTCATCCCAAAGGTAGTGATCCCCGACCCCCGGCTCCCCAACCCAGGAGGCGAGGACCCTCTCCTGATCCCGCAGATGATCCACTTCAGCTCTAAGCGGAAAGGGAAAACACCGCCCACCCGGAGACAGTGAGCACACGGGAAGTGATTGTTACATCATCCGGAGGGCGGGGCCCCAGAAACAGATGCGCAGGTGTTGCCCATCTGTAGTTAAATGGGAGGGGCAAACAGGGTCACGTGACCGGTGGGATTTCCCCCACCCCAGACAGATGATATGGAGATTGCTAGAGTTGTAGTTTGTGTAGAAGATTATTGTAGGATGCTGAACAGTGATGAGACGTGCCAGATGGTTCCATTGTTTAAAAAGGGTTCTAAGAGTAAACCTAGCAATTTGACGTCAGTGGTGGGTAAATTAATGGAAAGTATTCTTAGAGATGGTATATATAATTAACTGGATAGACAGTGTCTGATTAGGAACAGTCAACATGGATTTGTGCGTGGAAGGTCATGTTTGATAAATCATATTGAATTTTTTGAAGAGGTTACTAGGAAAGTTGATGAGGGTAAAGCAGTGGATGTTGTCTATATGGACTTCAGTAAGGCCTTTGACAAGGTTCCACACGGAAGGTTAGTTAGGAAGGTTCAATCATTAGGTATTAATATTTAAGTAGTAAAATGGATTCAACAGTGGCTGGATGGGAGATGCCAGAGAGCAGTGGTGGATAACTGTTTGTCAGGTTGGAGGCCGGTGACTAGTGGTGTGCCTCAGGGATCTGTACTGGGTCCAATGTTGTTTGTCATATACATTAATGATCTGGATGATAGGGTGGTAAATTGGATTAGTAAGTATGCAGATGATACTAAGATAGGTGACGTTGTGGATAATGAAGTAGGTTTTCAAAGCTTGCAGAGAGATTTAGGCCAGTTAGAAGATTGGACTGAAAGATGGCAGATGGAATTTAATGCTGATAAGTGTGAGGTGCTACATTTTGGTAGGAATAATCAAAATAGGACATACATGGTAAATGGTAGGGCATTGAGGAATGCAGTAGAACATAGTGATCTAGGAATAATGGTGCATAGTTCCCTGAAGGTGGAATCTCATGTGGATAGGGTGCTGAAGAAAGCTTTTGGTATGCTGGCCTTTATAAATCAGGGCATTGAATATAGGAGCAAACACGAGGAAATCTGCAGATGCTGGAAATTCAAACAACAACACACACGAAGTGCTGGTGGAACACAGCAGGCCAGGCAGCATTTATAAGAAGAAGCACTGTCGATGTTTCGGGCCGAGACCCTTCGTCAGGATGGAATATATTGAATATAGGAGTTGGGATGTAATGCTGAAATTGTACAAGGCATTGGTAAGGCCAAATTTGGAGTATTGTGTACAGTTCTGGTCACCGAATTATAGGAAAGAGGTCAACAAAATAGAGAGAGTACAGAGAAGATTTACTAGAACGTTACCTGGGTTTCAGCACCTAAGTTACAGAGAAAGGTTGAACAAGTTAAGTCTTTATTCTTTGGAGCATAGAAGGTTGAGGGGGGACTTGATAGAGGTATTTAAAATTATGAGGGGGAATAGATAGAGTTGACGTGGATAGGCTCTTTCCATTGAGAGTAGGGGAAATTCAAACAAGAGGACATGAGTTGAGAGTTAGAGGGCAAAATTTTAGGGGTAACATGAGGGGGAACTTCTTTACTCAGAGAGTGGTAGCTGTGTGGAACGAGCTTCCAGTAGAAGTGGTAGAGGCAGGTTCAATATTGTTATTTTAAAAAAAAAATTGGATAGGTATATGGACAGGAATGGATTGGAGGGTTATGGGCTGAGTGCAGGTCAGTGGGACTAGGTGAAAGTAAGCATTCGGCACAGACTAGAAGGGCCGAGATGGCCTGTGTCCGTGCTGTAATTGTTATATGGTTATATGAAGTTCAACACAGAAAAGTGCAAAGTGATTCACTTTGGAAGGACGAATTTGAAGATAGAGTACAGGGTTAACAGCAGGATTGTTAGCGGTCTGGTGGAACAGAGGGATGATAGGGTCCACATTCACACAGATCCCGCAATGTTTCTTCACACATTGATAGGCAGTTTAAGAAGGCGAATTGGGTGTCAGCCACATTAGTGAGGGGATTGAGTTCAGGAGCCACAAGGTCATGTTGTAACTCTAAAAATCCTGGTTAGACCGCACTTGGAATATTGTGTTCAGTTCTGAGAGCGCCTCATTCTAGGAAGGATAGAGAGGATGCAGAGGAGGCTTACCAGGACGCTGCCTGGATTAGAGAGCATGTGCGGTGATGATGCTTTGAGCAAGTGAGGGTGTTACCTTTTGGAGGAAAGGCGGAGGAGAGCTGACTTGATCAACATGAACAAGATGATCAGAGTCACACAGTAGATCGAGTGGACAGCTAGAGACTTTTCTCCAGGGCAGAAATGGTGGTTATGACTGGAAATAATTTTATGGTGAATGGAGGAAAGTATGGGGAGAATGAAAAGTACAGAGGGGAATAAGCGTAGACCTTGTGGGTGAGTATGAAACTGGACCAGGGCAAATTACGAGAGATTGGGCAGGAAGGAGGGAGAGTTAACAGGGAACAGCTGCTTTGGGGCAAGTCCACATCCAACATGTGGAGGGTGTTTGAAGTCTAACTACACAGAGTACGGGACAGGTATGTTCCAGTCAGAAGGAAGGCAAGGTAAGGGAACCAGGGATGTTGAGGGATGTTATGAATGTTGTCCAGAATAAAAAGGAATGTAGGTGAAGCTTAGGAAGCTGCAATCAAACAGAGACTTGGAGGATTAATATGAAGCCAGAAAAGAACTCCAAGATATAAAAAACTCGAGGAGAATTAGGAAAGCCATGACGGTCCATACAAACTCCGTGGCAAGTATGATTAAAGAGAATCTCAAAGAATTCTATACATACATCAGGAGCAAGAGGATAACAAGGGAGAGGGTGGGAACACTCAAGGACAAAGGGGAGGGGAACATTTGGTTGGATACAAAGGATGTGGCTGAGGTTTATAACGAGAACTTTACATCAATATTTACCAAAGACAAGGACGTGGACCATGTGGAGATCAAGGCAGAGAGTATAAATATGCTCGAGTATTTTGAAGTAATTGACGTAGCTTTGGGCTTCTAAATAGCATTAAGGTGGATAAACCCCAGGGCCTGATGGGATACACCACAGATTATTGACAGAGGCAAGTGAAGAGATTGCTGGGGCCTTGGCCAATATCTTTCTGTCGTCCCTAGCCACTGGCGAGGTCCTGGAGGACTGGTGTGCAGCCAAGGTTGATCTGTTATTCAAGAAGAGAACCAGGGATAATCCTTGAAGTTATAGACCGTCAGTGGTAGGGACAGGATTTATGAACACTTGTAAAACCATAGTTTTATTAGGGGGAACCAACGTGACTTTGTCTGGAGCAAATTGTGTCTTATTAACTTGATAGACTTTATTCATGTAGTGATCAGGATGATTGATGAAGGTCGAGCTCAGGAAGTTGTTTTCACACATTTTTGTGAGGCCTTTGACAATGTCCCACATGGGAGGCTCATCCAAAAGATTAAGATGTACGGGATCCATGGTGAATTGGATTCAGAACAGGGTTAACCATTGAAGACAAAGGGTGGTGGCTGAAGGGAGCTATTCTAACTGGAGGTCTGGGTTTGCGGTGTTCTGCCGGGATCTGTACTGGGACCTCTGCCGTCTGTGATGTGTGTAAACAACCCAGATAGAAATGTCCATGGGTGTGCATAGACTAGATGACAGTCAAAGAACACAGCGGGATATCCTGTCCATCAGTTGCAGATATGGGCAGAGAAATGGTAGATGGAGCTTAACCTGGCCAATTGTGAAGTGTTGCACCGAGTCAGGTCAAATGTAAACAGACAGAACACTGTTAAATGCAACAGCATCAATAAGCAGCCGGACCTTGGAGTCCAAGTTCATCCCTCCCTGTAAGTGGCTACACAGGTGGACACAGAGGTTAAGAAGGCAAATAGCATGCTTGCCTTTATTAGTCAAGGCATTCTGTTGAAAAGTCAGGTAGTTATGTTGCAACTTATAAAACTCCAGTTAGACAACATCAGGAGTATTTCATAGAGTCCCAGTCACCCCGTTCTAGGAAGAATGTCAAAGAGTTGAAGAGAGAGCAAAAGAGTTTATGAGGATGCTGCCTGGATTAAGGGGCTTGTGGTTCAACAAATGGGCTGTTTTCTCTGGAGCAGTGGAGGCTGAAAGGAAATCTGATGGAGGTATACAAGATTGAGGGGTACAGATAGAGTAGGCAGACAGTATCTCTTTTCAGGGGCTGGAATGCCTAATACCAGAGGGGGAGAGGGGCTAAGTTCAAAGGAGAGAGGCAACCTCTGTGTGAAAGGCAAGTTCTTTTACACAGATTTGTTGGTGTCTGGAATGAGCACCTGGGGTTTGGTAGAGGCAGATAGAGTAGGGACTTTTAAGAGACTCTTAGACAGGCACACGAATGTGAGGAAAATGATATTGCGTCTGCATAATGGATTAGTTTAGTCAGACATTTGACATCAATTCACTCGGGCACTTTCAGGGAGCTAAGAACATTGAGGGCTGATGGGCCTGTTCCTGTGCTGTACTGTTCTCTGTTCTAGGTCTATGTTCTATAACATTGTTCAGTCTACAATGTCTCAATGTGATTTTCAGTTCAGTGTGTTGTTTTACCGAACCGAGCTCCAGAAGTGCTTTCAGCATTTTGTCCAACTTTGCCAACCGATTCCACATTTCCACAAAGGATTCCCGCATCACTCCCTGGGACTGGGAGCCTTTCCCCATCACCAGGCTGAGGAAGAGCGGGGAATCCTCTGTCGGGATTCCCTTCTCTGTGAGTTCTGTGATTTCCTGTAAACAATGAACTTGTTGAGTGACAGACTGAGTGAAAGGGAATGGGGAAGACAATACCTGCTCAGTGATGGGACTTTGAGCACAGGAACAGTCACTGGGCAGCCTCTTCACCCATTCTGTAAATTTCTGGGGTTCAGTCATTAGCAGCAAAGCACTGACTGTGGAAATTACAGATCAGAGTATTATTAGAGTCACAGAGCCCAGCAGCACTGAAACAGGCCCTTCGGCCCTTCTAGTCAATGCCAACCGGGTTTTGCTTTTACTGCCCATTTCCAACTACCAGCACAATAGCCTCCATACACTTCCTATCCATGTCAACACCCAAATTTCCCTTCAGTGTCTAAACCCACATCCACCACTTCCACAGGCAGCTCATTCCACACTCTCACCGACCTCTGGGTGAAGAATTCCCCTTCCGATTCCCCTCAAATATCTCACCTTTCACCCTGAAATGTCTAATGTGGGGGTAAGAGGGAAGACG
Organism: Hemitrygon akajei; assembly: GCF_048418815.1. Classification (NCBI taxonomy): domain Eukaryota; kingdom Metazoa; phylum Chordata; class Chondrichthyes; order Myliobatiformes; family Dasyatidae; genus Hemitrygon; species Hemitrygon akajei. The sequence continues at coordinate 19,071,694 of NC_133132.1, read as the reverse complement.
GGGTGGAGAGGGAAGGCTGTAAGGAGGAGGCAAGGCTGATTGGGGACAGGGAAACAGAGGGGAGTGTTTACGCTTACTATTTTTCAAAAACGTAATTGTTTGAACTTACTTGCTACAAACTTACTATCCACACCCTGTACCAAATTATTATTTACAGATGACAAGTAACACGAAGAGCAGTGTGAGCTGCCTTAATGACTATCGTCCAGTGGCTCTCACATCTCTGGTGATGAAATGTTGAGGGGTTGGTCATGGTGAGAATGAACTCCTGCCTCAGCAAGCACCTGGACCCACTGCAATTTGCCCATCACCACAATAGATCTACGGCAGATGTGATCGCAATGGCTCTTCACACGGCCTTAGATCACCTGGACAATACAAACAGCAAAAGAGTTCTGCTGAACAACTGACAACTGCACTTTCCCCAACTGAGACGACTGTCTATACCCACGGCACAGGAAATCACATCACTGTCACCCTCCTGATCTGACCTGCTCACCTCCGGGTATCCTCCCTCACCAAGCCATCATCTGTGAGATTATATTAAACAAAAACAATTAAAACGATCTATCAGACAGCTCCTGTACCCCTCCACCCCTGACCATGCTTCGCTGGTTAAATCTCTCCCTTTTCAGCCCCTTCCTTTTTCCCCTTTCCCATTGTAACTGCAGATATGCCAACAGATCCGAATCCGCTGTGCAAACCCGTGTCCTTCGTTGATGCAGAAGTCACAGACCACCCCCTACTCCCCACCCGCTTCCTAATCTGCACTCGCAGCCCATGACGGTGACAATTGTTTCCAACTCTGGGGCTTTGTAACAAGCTCAACGTTAACGGCAATATGAGTCAGTGATTAATATTAGGTGAAGAATTGCTGCTTCCTGGAAGGACACGCGAGCGTCCGATTCAATGGGCCAGATCCTCCCTTGTCTCCTCCTTCATTTGACCCAGGTCACGGAAGGTCCGATCATCCCACTTTCTCACATCACCACCCTACCCTACCCCCCGATCGCCTACCGTCCCACACCCCGAACCCACACGTCCACCTCTCCCCCCACACGCAGACAGATTCCCAAACCCCTTCCCCGCTTTGGGAGCCGCAACTAATTGATCCCACAGCCCGGGCTCGGGCGCAAAGCTAAAACCGCGGCTACGATACCGGAGAGGGCGAAGCCTGCAATCGTTCCACAGAGCTCGGTCCCGACCCTTTCCCACCGCAACCGGCCCCCGATTTATCCTAACCTCACATCAGCCCCTTTCTCACCGCAGAACCACGGCAATACCCGGAGTCGGCACTGCGCCTGCGTCCAGCAGGAAGCTCGGAAGTTGCCACAGAGCCACGAGCGGCCGGAGGTCTGTACATCGCCGCCGGCGGCCGGAGGTCTGTACATCGCCGCCGGCGGCCGGAGGTCTGTACATCGCCGCCGGCGGCCGGAGGTCTGTACATCGCCGCCGGCGGCCGGAGGTCTGTACATCGCCGCCGGCGGCCGGAGGTCTGTACATCGCCGCCGGCGGCCGGAGGTCTGTTCATCGCCGCCGGCGGCCGGAGGTCTGTACATCGCCGCCGGCGGCCGGAGGTCTGTACATCGCCGCCGGCGGCCGGAGGTCTGTACATCGCCGCCGGCGGCCGGAGGTCTGTACATCGCCGCCGGCTGTCGGAGGTCTGTACATCGCCGCCGGCTGTCGGAGGTCTGTACATCGCCACCGGCTGTCGGAGGTCTGTACATCGCCACCGGTTGTCGGAGGTCTCCTCCGGTGGCCGGAGGTCTGTACATCGCCACCGGCGGCCGGAGGTCTCCTCCGGTGGCCGGAGGTCTCTACATCACCACCGGCTGTCGGAGGTCTGTACATCACCACCGGTTGTCGGAGGTCTGTACATCGCCACCGGTTGTCGGAGGTCTGTACATCGCCACCGGTTGACGGAGGTCTGTACATCGCCGCCGGTTGTCGGAGGTCTGTACATCGCCACCGGTTGTCGGAGGTCTCCTCCGGTGGCCGGAGGTCTGTACATCACCACCGGCTGTCGGAGGTCTGTACATCACCACCGGTTGTCAGAGGTCTGTACATCGCCACCGGTTGTCGGAGGTCTGTACATCGCCACCGGTTGTCGGAGGTCTCCTCCAGTGGCCGGAGGTCTTCACATCGCCACCGGTGGCCGGAGGTCTCTACATCACCACCGGTGGCCGGAGGTCTCTACATCACCACCGGTGGCCGGAGGTCTCTACATCACCACCGGTGGCCGGAGGTCTCTACATCACCACCGGTTGTCGGAGGTCTGTACATCGCCATCGGTTGTCGGAGGTCTCCTCCGGTTGTCGGAAGTCTGTACATCGCCACCGGTTGTCGGAGGTCTCCTCCGGTGGCCGGAGGTCTCTACATCACCGGCTGTCGGAGGTCTTCACATCGCCACCGGTTGTCGGAGGTCTCTACATCGCCACCGGCTGTCGGAGGTCTCTACATCGCCACCGGTTGTCGGAGGTCTCTACATCGCCACCGGTTGTCGGAGGTCTTCACATCGCCACCGGTTGTCGGAGGTCTTCACATCGCCACCGGCTGTCGGAGGTCTTCACATCACCACCAGCTGTCGGAGGTCTTCACATTGCCACCGGTGGCCGGAGGTCTGTACATCACCACCGGCTGTCGGAGGTCTCCTCCGGTTGTCGGAGGTCTGTACATCGCCATCGGTTGTCGGAGGTCTCCTCCGGTTGTCGGAAGTCTGTACATCGCCACCGGTTGTCGGAGGTCTCGGCAGCGCCTTCGCTGGCCGGAGTGACAACGGAGAATAAATCACAAACCCGAGGAAGTCAGCAGATGCGGGAAATCCAAAGCAACACTCACAAAGTACTGAAGGTACCCAGCAGGTCAGATTGCATCTATCGAAAAGAGTCAACGCAAAGTACAATGCAGATGCTGTGGTCATATCAACACGTACAAACACGCTGGAGGAAGTCAGCAGGTCGGGCAGCATCCGTGGAAACCAGCAGTCAACGTTTCGGGCCAAGACCCTTCGTCAGGACTGAAGAGGGAGGGGACAGGAGCCCTATAAAGAAGGTGCCAGGTGAAAAACCAATCAGAGGAAGGATCACGGGGTGGGGGAGGGGAAGCAGGGAGGGGATAGGCACGAATGGTGAAGAAGGAATGTAAGTAAGGGGAAAGCACTATGGGTAGTCGAAGAAGGCAGAATCATGGGAGAGGTGATAGGCAGCTAGAAGAGGAGGTAGAGTGAAACTGGGATGGGGGAAGGGAGGGGCAGGGAATTACCGGAAGTTGGAGAATTCAGTGTTCATACCAAGGGGCTGGAGACTACCCGGACGGTATATGAGGTGTTGCTCCTCCAGCCTGAGTTTGGCCTCATCATGGCAGTAGATGTAGAGGCCCTACACCTCCTATCTTACCACCATTCAGGGCCCAAAACAGTCCTTCCATGTGAGGTAACACTTCACTGTGAGACCGTTGGGGTAATCTATTGCATCCGGTGCTCCCAGTGCGGCCTCCTCTACATCGGCGAGACCTGACACAGATTGGGGGACCGCTTCATCGAGCACAACAGACAGGATCTCCCGGTTGCCACCCACTTCAACTCTCCTTCACATTCCCATTCCATATATGGCCTCCTCTGCTGCCATGATGAGATCAAACTCAGGCTGGAGGAGCAACACCTCATCTACCATCTGGGTAGCCTCCAGCATGAACATTGAAACACGAGCGCTCACCCACGCACCTGACATCACACATGGTTTCCCCTTGCGCGAACCTGACGTCACATACGCGCTGCTATGCTTGCGCTGAGACGGTTTAACGGCTGAGCTACCGACCATGAGACCCCTCCACCCCCACATCCGCTGCGCTATAGTCATTGGCCCGAGCCAATGTCAATCACTGTTTACGCCCAATAGCGGAGGCGGACCAGCCGAGTGGGCGTTACCCCACTGACATTGTCCGCTGCCGCTCTGATCTCCCCGTCAAAGAGGAAAAAATCTCAAAGTCAATGTCCGCTTTTTGATCTATTTCCATTTCCCTCCGAGGGAATTCGGGAGCGTTTGTGAAGCATCTCCTGCGGTTGATGTATCGCTGAGAGGTAGGAAGAGACCGCTCGGCCCGTCGGCCTGATGCCAGCTCCCTGGAGTGGGAGGGACCCCAGATGAGGCAGGAGGGAGAGAGAAGGGGATTTTATTGAAAGGATGAAGATGGTGAGGGAGGGGGCGGACAGGATGTTTGTCCCGGTGGGGACAGGAGGGGCTCATCTGTGGAAATGTCTGAGCCCACGGTGGTGGTGAGCAGAGGGATTCACCACATTGGGGGGCAAACACCGGCAGACTGTTGACCTGCAAGCGGGGCCAATGGTCCGGGCAAAGTGGGGATAGGAGTGGTGTTGGTGGCCCGGGACTTATTGAAGGACAGGATGTGCTAGTAGAGGGGCCGAGTGGCCTGCTCCTGTTCCTGTTGTCTGTGTTTTTAATTACAAGGAATGACCAGACACTTCTTGAGCCTGCAGGAAGTCCCAGTTGGTGTTGTAGGAACAGATGCTTGGAGCCACATTGTTCCCAAACTGAGTCAACAATTCGGCTGAGAGACTAAATCAACATTCCCAAGTCTGGTATTAACAAAAAATGTACATTTATATCCCGAAAATGACACCAACTGTACATTAGATCCGGAGAGTTTCGGGAGTTTGGGAAGATTAAATGAGGGTCTCCGTGCGTTTCAGTTTCCCGGGGTTTGTTTCGATGGAGATCAGAGCCAACACAGCGGGGTCCGACGGGGTAAGTTCCAGGAACAATCAGAACCGGAGAGAATATTAAATGAAACGGACACAGGAGGCTCGGAGGAGCCACTCAGTTCAGAATAAGCGAGCCGGGCTGGGCGGATCAGTGCCTGCGAACAGGGGGAGGAAATCTGCAGCGAGAGTTGGAAACTATCCCTGGAAAGAGCGGGACCGGACAGTCTGAACCTATGAGACGGGATCACTGTCCCTGGAAAGAGCGGGACCGGACAGTCTGAACCTAAGAGACGGGATCACTGTCCCTGGAAAGAGCGGGACCGGACAGTCTGAACCTATGAGACGGGATCACTGTTGATGGAAAGAGCGGGACCGGACAGTCTGAACCTATGAGACGGGATCACTGTCCCTGGAAAGAGCGGGACCGGACAGTCTGAACCTATGAGACGGGATCACTGTTGATGGAAAGAGCGGGACCGGACAGTCTGAACCTATGAGACGGGATCACTGTCGATGGAAAGAGCGGGACCTGACAGTCTGAACCTATGAGATGGGATCACCGTTGATGGAAAGAGCGGGACCTGACAGTCTGAACCTATGAGATGGGATCACTGTCCCTGGAAAGAGCGGGACCGGACAGTCTGAACCTATGAGACGGGATCACTGTTGATGGAAAGAGCGGGACCGGACAGTCTGAACCTATGAGACGGGATCACTGTCCCTGGAAAGAGCGGGACCGGACAGTCTGAACCTAGGAGATGGGATCACTGTCAATGGAAAGAGCGGGACCGGACAGTCTGAACCTATGAGGCGGGATCACTGTCCCTGGAAAGAGCGGGACCGGACAGTCTGAACCTAGGAGACGGGATCACTGTCCCTGGAAAGAGCGGGACCGGACAGTCTGAACCTAGGAGATGGGATCACTGTCAATGGAAAGAGCGGGACCGGACAGTCTGAACCTAGGAGATGGGATCACTGTCAATGGAAAGAGCGGGACCGGACAGTCTGAACCTATGAGACGGGATCACTTTCGCTGGGAAGGTTGCCGAGGCTGCCGATCGGTCAGAAACCCGATTAACGGAGATTTACAGTGATTTCCTAAAGTGTCCTCGGCCTCCTTCCCGACCCCTGCTCTCCGTGCAGCACCCAGACCGTAACGTTTCTCCCGGCATCGGCACCTTCGACCCCCCCCTCCATATTTCAAACCTCCGGGAATGAGCGGCCCTCCATTTCCAGCGTCTCTCGGAGCGGAGAGACAGTCACTCTCTCTGTTGTTTCCAGTGAATTCAGTGGCGATTGTGATCCTGTCCCGGGGAAAGTGCGGCCCCTCCACTCGCACCACTCGCTACCTGGTGGCCACGGCTGCGGCCGATCTACTGACCACCGTGTTTGCGGTGATATTGAGGCGACTCAGTTATTACTACTTCCCCGGGACTTTCCTGGACATCACCCCCGTGTGCAGTGTGATCTCTGCCCTGGGGGAGGCAGCCACAGACCGTTCTGTCTGGTTCACCGTCAGCTTTACCTTTGACCGGTTTATTGCCAGAAGTGGAACATAAAATATTGCACCAGGAAAACTGTGGCCGTGGATCTGACAACAACCGGCGTTCTCCTCTGGAATTCTTTAAACACCGTCCTATGAAAACGGTTGACAATATACCCTGGGACTGTATTGAAATACCGGGCTACTGAACAGATCCCGGGTGGGTGGGATATGACCGGCTTTCTCCCGTCCTAACGCCGTTACTCCCATTCGTGTTAATACTACTGCTCAACGCTCTGACAGTCAGATACATTTTGGTGACCAGTCGAGTCCGTAAGGGGATGAGGGGTCAGGGCAAGGCGGAGAACCGCAGTGACCCGGAGATGGAGAGCAGGAGGAGGTCTGTGATCATACTTCTCACCATCTCCGGAAGCTTCATCATCCTGTGGTTGGTGAGTGTTACCGAATTCCTCTATTACACCATCACCGGACTGGATCAAAATAATTACAGTGATTCTGAATACATTTTACAACACACCGGAGACTTGCTGATGATATTAAATTGCTGCATAAACATGTTTATTTATGGGGTAACTCAGTCCAAGTTCAGAGAGCAGTTCGTCAGCGCAGCGAAATATCCGCTCATATAATTATTCAACTAGTTAACAAACAACATATCTCAGCTCTTCTCGGCGGCGGCCGCAATGTTTTCGATCTTGACTCTACAGAACCGGCGGACATCGGAGAAACTGGCAGTGGGAGAGTAAATCTGGTTTCGAGCTCGAGAGAAACACAACACAGGAACAGACTCTCCGACACCCGCACCCCGCCACCTCCAATCCTTAAGCTCATCCCACCTGTTATTTTCACTTTTCCACCATATTCCCGCCATCGTCACCGCCAGACCCCTTTCAGACATGAGAAAGGGAAAAATTTTACTCGTTTGTTACTTTAGTCCTTTGCATCGGAATGAAATGAAAAAAAGTCAACGCGAACTTACAGTAAAGCTTGCACTTGTCCATCACATTAGACAACAATGTTCGGAGGTATGTTTAACACCACAGCACTCATTCCTCCAATGCCTAGTCTGCTTCACCTCACTTCCTGATTTCTAATCAATGTCCATCCGATCGAATTGCGTGTTGACTCTCCTCTGCATTCACTCCAGTAGAATCGCATGTTATTTTTATTATTTCTCTCAGCTAAAACTGATAAAAGTTCCGTTATAGACACCGACAAGCTCACTCATTTCTCAATTGCTTGGAAAAGGCTGGAAAGTAGGAACCTGACAGCATGGGAGAAAGGGCAGGAGAGGAGGCACCAGAGAGAAATATGAGGCAGTGGAGGGAGGAGAGAATGGGAGAGGGAACAGAGCTTGAGCTGGAAGTTAAAGACATCGATGCTCACGATGTCAAGTTGGAGGTGACTCAGATGCAACATAAGGCGCTGATCCTCCAACCAGAGAGTGGCCTCACCTTGTTAGAACAATGAACCGGCATGTCAGAATTGGGATGAAGAGTGGATTTTAAATGGTTGGTCATCGGGAAATACAGTTTGTTGCGGAGGGAACAAATGTGCTCAATAAAGCCGTCTCCCAATCTACATCGGACATGTTCCAAAAAAGGGATTAGTGGGGAGGGGTGAATGGACAGGGAAATCTCTGTGGAAAGCAGAAAGTTAGTGGTGTGGTGGTGGGATAAAGGTGTGTTTGGTCGTTGGAGATGAGAGAAGTTGTGGAGGATGATGCCTTGGATGTGGAGGCTCATGGGCTGTAGGTGAGGACAAGAGGGACTCTGTTAATGTTAAGGTGACTGTAAGATGGAGTGAAAGCGGATCTTCAGGAAATAGAACCGATTGGACTGAGATCAGCATTAATGGTGGAGGAAGGGAAACACATTGTGTGAAGGAGGAGACCATCTCTGGTGTCCCGGAAAGGAAACTCTCACCCTGCAAACAGATATGGCGGGGACGAAGGAACTGAGAAAAGGGAATAGCTTCTGTACAGGAGTCAGGCTGGGAAGAGGTTTAGTCAAGATAGACATGCAGATCGGTAAGTTTACAAAGGGAAAGTGTGAGGGTGTTTGATGAGCCCTGCCGTCTGCCACCGGCAGTGTCATTCTCGGGTCAGCTGTCGCCTGAATGCACCAGGGCAGATGGTGGAGGGTTTAGCAGAGATGGCGAGTGCTGTAGGGGTTGGAGGGTTTTACAGAAATGGGGAGTGGTGTAGGGGTTTAAAGGGTTTTTAGAGATGGCAAGGGGTGTTGGGACACTTCCCCACCACCGTGGAAATGTACATTACTTGTAGTACCAAAATGGTAATGTTGTCTGAAACAAAATGAAACCTGAATGGTATCAGAATGTTTTGCTAATAATGTTCGTGAAACATCACGCTGAGTGAACCTGAGTCCCTGACACTGGACCGCAGTCCCTACACAGTATTTCATCTGCCACTTCACTGCCTGTTCTCCAAACCTGTCCGAGTCCTTATGCAGACAGCCGCTTTACTCTAATCTACCTGCCCCACACCTACCTTCATTTCAACTGCAAAGTTGGTCACCAGGCCATCAATTGTCTCATCCAATTGTTGATATCTAACATGAAAAGAAGCGATCTCAATACTGACCCCAGCAGAACGCCATTAACTACCGGCAGGAAACAGAATAGGCTCGCATTGTTCGGGCTGTTTGTCAGTAAACCAATCTCTGATCGATGGTCGTATCTTCCCGTAATCTTGTTCAGCAGCTTCAAGATCTTGTTAAAGACCATCTGAAAATTCTGCAAACAACTTCCACTCTCTCTCCTTTGTCTATCCTGCCTGTTATTTCATCAAAGAATTCCAACAGATTTCTCAAACAAGATTTCCCCTGAAGGAAACCATGCTGACTGCAACACCAAGTACCCCGAAAAACCGTCCCGAATGGACTCCAACCTCTGAGGTCAGACTAACTGTCCCGTTGTTTCCTTCCTTCTGACATTTACAACGTTCTAGTCCGCCAGAACCATTCCCAAATCTAGTGATTCTTGAAAGCTCATTACCCATTCTTTGAGAAACATGGTGGGGAGGGGAGGGAAATTCTTCACTCAGAGGCAGTGAGAATATGGAATGAGATGCCAGAGCAAGTGGCAGGGTCGATTTCAACACTTAACAGCAGTTTGGATGGGTACCTGGATGCAAGGGGTATGTTGGGATACGGCTGCAGAGTGTTCTATGACTCTAATGCCTGCACAAACTCTTCAACCACCCCTTTCTGAACACTGGGGTGCTCACAGCTGGGCCAGGAGTCTTATCTACCTTCAGGCCTTTCAGCTTCCAAAGCACATTCTCTGCTTAGTAATACCATCTATCGTCACTTTTCCCGATACTCTTGAATTATTGGCATGTTTTTCTGGGGGAAATGTGATGTCAGAGTATGAAATGTAGGGGGACAGCAAAGGAAGAAGAGAGATGTATAAGAAACATAAGAGCATAAGATGTAGGAGCAAGATTCGGTTATTTGGCCCATCGAGTCTGCTCTGCTATCTCATCATGGCTAATCTAATTTTCCTCTCAGCCCCAATCTCCTCCGTTCTCCCTGTATCCTTTCATGCCCTGACCAATGAAGAATCTATCAAACTCTATCCTTCTGAGAAACATACAAGTATATGGGACAGAAGAGATACTGCAGGTACTGGAAATCTAAAGGAATACACAGAATGTGCTGGAGGAGCTCAGCAAGTCAGGCTTGGTTGGGAATAAATGTTTCAGGCCAAGACCACTCATCAGGACACTTGATATCTAGAATATCGACAGGCAAGAAAATAGAAAATAGCGTCAAATAGTGAAAACGTTTGACAAAATTTACTGCAAACCTTACGAAAATCTGCCAAGCAGAACTCAATAGAACGACAAACACAACGGGAATAAACACTTTCACTATAACCATGTTAATGTCTTCTTTAGGAAAAATACCTTGGTTCCGTTCTGATTTGGAAAACTTACAAAGAATAAAAGCTACTGAAATGACAAATTTAGAAAACAGTATTTACACTGAAATACACTTAGATCAACATTACCTAGGACAGGAGGAGGATGAGGAATTACAGACAATAAAAACTGACACAACAGTCAGATAAAACTCCTAAATGTATAAAATAAGCAGGATTCAACACTCCATGCAAGCAGGTGCAATTGTGATATGAAGAAAACTTAAATGAGAGGCCAACTCAGAAAAATGAATCATCACTGTGGTAGAAAACATTAACCAGTGGAATGAGTATGACCCTCCATGGGAGACACCCCAATGATCTCAGCAGAGATGTTTGTCAAGGAAGCATCGAACGCCCGACTCAAAGTGGGAGACATCTTTGCAGAAAGAGAGATTCCTTGTGAAAATACAGGACAGGGTGGTTAACATAAAAATTATCAAAAATACATAAAAGACCAACAAACAAGGTGATAAATGCTGAGATAAAACAGATACTATCCAACACTTTCCAGGATCCTGCCGCAGTTTAACTCAATCTGATTACTTACAAAGGTACAACCAAGTGGCAAATATCATTCACCAACATCTTGCTTTAAACTCATGACCACCGTAACTTTATAAAGGCACCATAAATTCAAGCCTGATCCAGTTTTAGAGTCAAAATCTTACAAATTATAGATAATCAACACATTATTTCAGATAGAACAATCCATAATAACCATCCGGATATAATATTACAGGATAAACAAGCAGGAACAACTCCCTCAATAGATAAAGCCATTCCCAAAACACACATGTTCCTCGACCAGTGGAGCACCTCACCACAGGTATTGTTTGTGTCATCAGTCAGACAAACAAAAGATTTTCTCAGTCAATCAGCTTCAAAATGTTACTACTCTGTCATTCATTGCCACACCCCGCTGCTGATTCCCTTCTCCTCATCATACGTTCTTACCCCGACCATCGTCCAGAGCCCCAAACTCTGCCCTGTGCGGACCCCCCTCTGGTTTCTGACCCTGCTCCGTTGAACATCCAACTGATGGTTTCCCATTCTGCTTTCAGTCTTTAGAGGACAGGGTGTTTTCTAACAACCCTTTAGAAGAAGGGAAAATGACCCATAATGTGGAAATGAGTCGTTAATAAGAAGGTTAACTCCCAGTGTCATTCTTCCTCAGCCCAGAGATTTGAGGGGCGAAGAACATCTCAGACAGAACTGCAGTCAGCTCGACTTCTTCAGTCTGCAGAGAATTCAAAGGAAACCTCTTCACCCACAGAGTGGTGACTGTTTGGAACCCATCATCACAGGGAGAGCGAGAGGGGAACAACAGAGGAGGATTTAAACGGACCATCGTGGAACAGAATCACTGGCAGGGTCCAGCCGGCCTGAGTTGACTCTCCACTGTACACTAGGTGTGTTACAAATTCACTAAGTACCAGAGACAGAGTTTAAAATAGAACTCATTTATCTGTCTCAGATCCAGAATATTAAACTCCAGTCCCATTAAAGGTGAATGTGCAGCAGAAGAAACTCTTCCCATGCCCAGTGACCAGGGTGCAGAACTGGGTGTGGTGAGCAGCAGCAATAATTGCAGAGTTCAGCACCGACAGTCACTCTCGAAATTGCATTCAGCAACGGTGATGGACAAATATCCAGCATGCAGCTTATTGAAACTTTCTCCCCAGTGTGAACCGGATAGTGTGTCACAAGGTTAGATGACTGAGTGAATCGCTTCCCACATTCACAGCAGGTGAACGGCCTCTCCCCAGTGTGAACTCAATGATGCACATTTGGTTGATTTGGCCGAGAGAATCTCTTCCCAAAGTCTGAGTAGGAGATCAGCCTCTTCCCAGTGTGAACTCGCTGGTGTCTCTGTAGATGAGATGACCACATGAATCCTTTCCCACATTCACAGCAGGTGAACGGACTCTCCCCAGTGTGAACTCGCTGGTGTATCAGTAGATGAAATGATCGAGTGAATCCTTTCCCACATTCACAGCAGGTGAATGGCCTCTCTCCAGTGTGAACTCGCTGGTGTGCCAGCAGATTAGATGACCTAGTGAATCCCTTCCCACACTCTGAGCAGGTGAATGGCCACTCCCCAGTGTGAACTGACTGGTGTGACAGTAGTTCGGATGACTGAGTGAATCCCTTCCCACAGTCTGAGCAGGTGAATGGCCTCTCCCCAGTGTGAACTGACTGGTGTCTCAGTAGGTGAGATGCCTGAGTGAATCCCTTCCCACAGTCTGAGCAGGTGAATGGCCTCTCCCCAGTGTGAACTGACTGGTGTGCTAGCAGTTGAGATGACTGAGTGAATCCCTTCCCACAGTCTGGGCAGGTGAATGGCCTCTCCCCAGTGTGAACTCTCTGATGTACCTTCAGTTGGGATGAGCAAGTGAATCCCTTCCCACAGTCCGAGCAGGTGAATGGCCTCTCCCCGGTGTGAACTCGCTGATGTGCCATTAGGGTGGATGACTGAGTGAATCCCTTCCCACAGACTGAGCAGATGAATGGCCTCTCCCCAGTGTGAACTCGCTGATGTACCTTCAGTTTAGATGAGCAAGTGAATCGCTTCCCACAGTCTGAACAGGTGAACGGCCTCTCTCCAGTGTGCACTGATTTGTGTACTAGTAGGTTGGATGACTGAGTGAATCCCTTCCCGCAGTCTGAGCAAGTGAACGGCCGCTCCCCAGTGTGAACTCTCTGATGTACCTTCAGTTGAGATGATGAAATGAATCCCTTCCCACAGTCCGAGCAGGTAAATGGCCGCTCCCTGGTGTGAACTCGCTGGTGAGCCATTAGGTCAGATGACCGAGTGAATCCTTCCCCACAAATTCAGCAGATGACCAGCCTCTGCCCAGTGTGAACTGACTGGTGTGTCCACAGGTGGGAAGATCAACTGAATCCCTTCTCACACACAGAAAGGGTGAATGGCCTTGTCCCAGTGTGAACTTGCTGATGTACCTTCAGTTGAAATGATCGACAAAATCCATTCCCACTGTCTGAGCAGATGAATGTGTTCCCCCGTGTAAAATGACGGGCATGCCAGTTCGGTCAGATGATAGAGTGGATCCCTCCCCACAGTCTGAGAAGGAAGGATGATCGAGTGAATCCCTTGCTCTGCTTCTTAAATATCTGGACAGAGACAGCAAATCTAGTGAGTTGTGTTCGAGATTCCCGTAGACAAATTCCTTGTCATTTTTAACCTGTAAAAAGATTTACAAAATCCATCAATGGATGTACGACAACATTTCAGATGAGATCACTTCAGTTGTCAAGGTGTGATCTGGCATCACACTGTTACAGTGAAGTTCAACCCAAGTTGGAGAGAGAAATCATCTTCTAACAGGGCACAGTGTTGGTATCTGGAATGACCATCAAACTCTCTGACGCTCTTCCTGTCTCTATAAGAATGGGGCATTTCTGCCATCTCCAATCTGTGACCTGGCTCAGTTTGACTCTCTCCATTGGTATTATTCCCTGTTCCCACTGAGCTGCATGGGTGCCTGGCCCCACAGTAACTGAAACACTTACACAAATAGCCAGCAGTGCGTTCCACACACCCACCCCTCCGTGTAAAAAACTTACCCCTGACATCCCCTTGGTATCTATTTCCAAGCACCTTAAAACTATGCCCCTCGTGTTAGCCATTTCAGCCCTGGGAAAAAAATCTCTGGCTATCCACATGATCAATGCCCCTCATCATCTTATACACCTAAAAAAGGCTCTAAACATAAACAAGGAAATTATACATTGCTTTGAGGATTTGTTAAAAGTATACAAAATTAGGAGGGTTCAGAGAGGGTAAATGTAAGCAGTTTTTTCCACTGAGGTTGGGTGGGATGACAATCAGAGGTCATGGGTAAATGGAGAAGATGAAAATTTAACGGGAACATGTGGAAAAGCTCTTTACTGAAATGGTTGTGAGAGTGTGGAATGAGACGTCAGCACAAGTGGTGAATATGAGCTCGGTTTCACCTTTTTAAAGAAGTTTGGAAGGCAGCCTGGATGGTTGGGGTATGGAGGGCAATGGTCCTGGTGCAGGTAGTTGCATTAGACAGCTTAAATGACTTTTCGGCATTGACTAGATGGGCCAAATAGCCTGTTTCCAGACTGAACTTTTCCATGTTTCTATGACAGAGAAGCTGACCAAACTTGTTTGAAAGGGAAAAGGTAGGAGTGACAACGGAGCAGCAATGGCTGGAGTTTCTGGGAGCAATGTGATCGATACATCCCAAAGAAGTGGAAGCATTGGAAAGACAGGAGAACACAACTGAGGCTGAAATGAGAATCCAAAGCCAATATAAAAGCCAAAGAGAGGGCAAATAAGAGCAAAAACTATTGGGAATGGCCTTGCCCAGTGTGAACTTGCTGATGTACCTTCAGTTGAAATGACCAAGTGAATCCATTCCCACTGTCTGAGCAGATGAATGGGTTCCACCTTGTGTAAAATGACGGGCACCGCCAGTCGGTCAGATGATTGAGTGAATCCCTCCCCACAGTCTGAGCAGGAAGGACGGTTGATTGAATCCCTTGCTCCACTTCTTAAATATCTGGACAGAGACAGCAAAACTGGTGTGTTGTGTTCGAGATTCCTGTAGACAAATTCCTTGTCACTTTTAACCTGTAAAAAGATTTACAAAATCCATCAATGGGTGTTGGACATTTCAGATGAGATCACTTGAGTTGTCAAGGTGAGATCACGCATCATACTGTTACCGCGAGGTTCAACCCAAGTTGGAGAGAGAAGTCATCTTCTAACAGGGCACAGTGCTGGTATCTGGAATGACCATCAAACTCTCTGATGCTCTTCCTGTCTCTATAAGAATGGGTAGAGAGGAGATGTCAGGGGTAAGTTTTTTTTACGCAGAGGGTGGTGAGTGCGTGGAATGGACTGCCAGCAATGGTGGCGGAGTCGGATTCAATAGGGTCTAAGAGCCTGTATTATGTTGTAGGTTTTTTTCTATGTTTCTGCCGTCTCCAATCTGTGACCTGGCTCAGTTTGACTCTCTCCATTGGTATTATTCCCTGTTCCCACTGAGCTGCATGGGTTCCTGGCCCCACAGTAACTGAAACTCTCTCACGCAAATAGCCTTTGTTGATGTGCAGCTGGGATTTTCTTTTATGTACTGTTAGTATAAAGTGCCATAGTTTTAACACCATTTAAAACTTCCTGCTGAGATAAATGGTTGGTCCGCACAGCTGTTAAAAGGACTTAGAGTAAATATTAGTATTATTTCAGGTTCTTGTCATAGTCATAGAAAAGTATAACACAGAAACAGGCCCTTTGGGCCTTCTAATTTGTGCTGAACTATTTAAACAGCCCACTCCCACACCCCTACCATCCAGGTATCTATGCAAACCTCTTAAATGTTGAGCTCGAGCTTGCATGCACCACTTGTGCTGGCTGCTCATTCCACACCCGGATGATCGTCTGTGTGAAGAAGTTTCCCCTCATGTTCCCCTTAAAATTTCACCTTTCACCCTTAACCCATGACCTCTGGTTGTAGTCCCACCCAATCTCAGTGGAGAAAGCCAGCTTGCATTTACCCTATCTATGCCATCTTTCTCCTAAACTCAGTATTTGGTTTATGAAGACCATTGTGACAAAATATTTCTTTTGGTCCCTATCGAACTGTGACATCACTTTCAGTGAAATATAGACCTGCATTCCCAGAGCCCTTTCTTCTACAACACTCCTCAGTGTCCGACCAGTCACTGTGTAAGACTGACCCTGGTAGATCCTACCAAAGTACAACACCTCACACTTGTCTGCATTAACTTCCATTTTCTATTTCTCAACCCATTTTTCTAGCAGGTCCAGTTTGCACTGCAAGCCGATAGTCTCCTCGCATTCCATTAAACGTCTTGGTTTCATCCACAAATTTGCTGATCCAGTTAACCATGTTATCATCCAGATTACTGATATAGATGACAAACAACAGATCCAGCACTGATCCCTATGCCACACCACTAGTCACAGGCCTCTGGACAGAAAGGCAACCCTCTGCTACCACACTTTGGCTTCTCCCAGAGACAGTGTCTCATCCAATTTACTATCTCATCTTGAATGCTGAGTTACTGAACCTTCTTGACCAACCCCCCATATGAGACCTTGTCAAATGCCTTGCTAAAGTCCATGTAGACAACATTCACTGCCTTGCCTTCTTCCACTTTCCTGATGATTTCCCCAAGAGACTCTATAAGATTGGTTAGACATGACCTACCATGCACAAACCCATGCTGTCCATCCTTAATCAGTCCACATCTATCCAAATACTTATATATCCGGTCCCTGCACATACATTCCAGTAACTTTCCCACTACTGATGTCAAGCTCACTAACGTATAAATTCCTAGTTTATTTTTAGAGCCGTTCTTGAACAGCGGAACAACATTGGCTGTCCTCCGATCCTCCAGTACCTCAGCTGTCACTGAGGACGATTCAAATATCTGAGCTTGGGCCCCGACAATTTTTGCACTTGTCTTCCGCAGGGTCCCAGTGAACAACTTGTCAGGTGCTGGGGATTTATCCACGCTAATGTGCCTTAAGACAGCAAACCCCTCCACCTCTGTAATCTGTACAGGGTCCATGAAGTTGATGCTGCTTTGCCTCACTTCTACAGACTCTGTGTCCGTCTCCTGAGTAAACACAGATTCAAGAATACTATTTAAAATCTCCCCCATCTCGTTTGTCTCCTCATTTGGATCACCATTCTGATCGTCCGGAGTGGGCATGTTTCTGTACTGACCTTCCCCATGTTTCTGTGACAGAGAAGCTGGCCAAACTTGATTGGACAGTGAAACCGGTAGGAATGGTGATGGAGCAGCAGTGGCTGGAGTTTCTGGGAGCAATTTGGTAGCTGAGTGATAGACACATCCCAAAGAAGTGGAAGCATTGAAAAGACAGGAGGACATAACCGTGGCTGAAATGAGAAGCCAAAGCCAAAGAGAGGCAAATAATAGAGCAAAAAACATTGGGAAGCTTTTAGAAACCAACAGAAGACAACTAAAGAAAGTCAGATGAGGTCAGGGTGTGGAAATATGATATTGTAGTCATTAATGAGCCTTGGTAGCACCCAACAGTCTGAGGCATTTAGAGGAACAAAATATCCGGGGTCTCAATATCTCTGGAAAACCAGGGTTTCCTGCACCAGTTACCTTCCAACTTTTATTTTGCCAGACTCAAAACAAACTCTACACCCTCAAAATTTCACTTCTGAAGAACTCCCACTTACCAAGTACTCCTTTGTCAGAAAATAGCCTGTCCCAATCCACACTTGTCAAAACCTTGTAAATACCATAAAATGACCTTTCTGCAGTTTAGAATCACAAGAGAGGTCCAGCCCTATTTTTCTCTATTTGCTTGGAATCTCATGGCATTACGATCACTAGATACAAAGTGTTCCCCTACATTAATTTCTGTCACTAGCTCTGGGTCATTTCCTAATAGCTTACTGCACACTTCTATGACCGAAATTTTATGTACTGATTAAGGGCACATTTGATAAACTCTACCCCATCTAGTCCTTTTACAGTATGGGAGTCCCAGTCAATATATGGAAAGTTAAAATCACTTACCATATCAACTTTTGTTTCTTGGCATAGTCTGCGACCTCTCCACAAATTTGTTTCTCCAATCCCTCAGACTGTTGGGTGCAACCAAATCCCAGTAATGGCCACAATATCATAATTCCATGCCCTGGGCTCATCTGGCTTTCCGACGATGCTTCTTGCATTGTGATATACACAGCTCAGCACATTCATCGCATCATGCTCAACCATTTGATTGTTGACTTTGTCTGAGGTCTGAACAACATCTGTCTGGTGTCAAGAAAACAAACTCTCCCTCACTGTCACAAAAACAAGAGAACTAATTGTGGACAACAGGAGGAATGGAGGCAGGCTATTTCCACTATTGACATCAATGGATCTGGGGTTGAGAGGGTGGGGTGAACAGCTTTAAGTTTCTCGGCATAAACATCACCGAGGAACTCGTGGTCTGTACATACCGACGGTGTGGTGAAAAAGGCACAACAGTCCCTCTTTCACCTCAGACGGCTGAAGAAGTTTGGGATGGGCCCCCAAATCCTAAGAACTTTCTACAAGGGGACAATTGAGAGCATCCTGACTTGCTACATCACTGCATCATAGGAACTGTACTTCCCTCAATCTCAGGACTCTGCAAAGAGTGGTGCGGACAGCCCAGAACATCTGTAGATGTGAACTTTCCACTTTCAGAGCACTTACAGCGACAGGTGTGTAAAAAGGGCCCAAAGGATATTGGGGACCCAATTTGCCACCACCACAAACTGTTCTGGCTGTTACCATCCAGAAAATGGTACCACAGCAAAAGGACCAACAGGCTCCAGGACATCACCTACCAGGCCGTCAGACTGATTAATTCATATAACCATATAACAATCACAGCACGGACACAGGCCATCTTGGCCCTTCTAGTCCATGTCGTACGTTTACTCTCACCTAGTCCCACCGACCTGCACTCAGCCCAAAACCCTCCATTCTTTTCCTGTCCATATACCTATCCAATTTTACTTTAAATGACAATATCGAACCTGCCTCTACCACTCCTACTGGAAGCTCATTCCACACAGCTACCACTGAGTAAAGAAATTCCCCCTCGTGTTACCCCTAAACTTTTGCCCCCTAACTCTCAACTCATGTCCTCTTGTTTGAATCTCCCCTACTCTCAATGGAAAAAGCCTATCCATGTCAACTCTATCTATCCCCCTCATAATTTTAAATACCTCTATCAAGTCCCCCCTCAACCTTCTATGCTCCAAAGAATAAAGACCTAACCTGTTCAACCTTTCCCTGTAACTTAGGTACTGAAACCCAGGTAACATTCTAGTAAATCTCCTCTGTACTCTCTCTATTTTGTTTGGTGACCAGAACTGTACACAATACTCCAAATTTGGCCTTACCAATGCCTTGTACAATCTTAACATTACATCCCAACTCCTATACTCAATGCTCTGATTTATAACGGCCAGCATACCAAAAGCTTTCTTCACCACCCTATCCACATGAGATTCCACCTTCAGGGAACTATGCACCTTTATTCCTAGATCACTCTGTTCTACTGCATTCTCCAATGCCCTACCATTTACCATATATATGTCCTATTTGGATTATTCCTACAAAAATGCAGCACCTCACACTTATCAGCATTAAACTCCATCTGCCACCTTACAGCCCACTCTTCTAACTGGCCTAAATCTCTCTGCAAGCTTTGAAAACCTACTTCATTATCTACAACGCCGCCTATCTTCGTATCATCTGCATACTTACCAATCCAATTTAACACCCCATCATCCAGATCATTAATGTATATGACAAACAACATTGGACCCAGTACAGATCCCTGAGGCACACCACTAGTCACCAGCCTCCAACCTCACAAACAGTTATCCACCACTACTCTCTGGCATCTCCCATCCAGCCACTGTTGAATCCATTTTACTACTTCAATATTAACACCTAAAGATTGAACCTTCCTAACTAACCTTCTATGCGGAACCTTGTCAAAGGCCTGACTGAAGTCCATATAGACAACATCCCGTTTTACCCTTGTCAACTTTCTTAGTAACCTCTTCAAAAAATTCAATAAGATTTGTCAAACATGACCTTCAACGCACAAATCCATGTTGACTGTTCCTAATCAGACCCTGTCTATCCAGATAATTATATATACCATCTCCAAGAATGTTTTCCATTAATTTACCCACCACTGACATCAAACTTACAGGCCGATAATTGCTAGGTTTACTCTTAGAACCCTTTTTAAACAATGAAACAACATGAGCAATACCCCAATCCTCCGGCACCATCCCCGTTTCTAATGACATTTGAAATATCTCTGTCCAGAGCCCCTGCTATTTCTACACAAACTTTCCTGAAGGTCCTAGGGAACATCCTGTCAGGACCCGGAGATTTATCCACTTTTATATTTCTTAAAAGTGCCAGTGCTTCCTCCTCTTTAATCGTCACAGTTTCCATAATTTCCCTACTTGTTTCCCTTACCTTACACAATTCAAACTCCTTCTCCTTAGTGAATACCGAAGAAAAGAAATTGTTCAAAATCTTCCCCCATCTTTCTTGGCTCCACACATAGCTGTCCACTCTGATTCTCTAAGGGACCAATTTTATCCCTCACTATCCTTTTGCTATTAATATAACTGTAGAAACCCTTCGGATTTATTTTCACCTTACTTGCCAAAGCTACCTCGTATCTTCTTTTAGCTTTTTTAATTTCTTTCTTAAGATTCTTATTATATTCTTTATACTTCTCGAGCACCTCATTTACTCCATGCTGCCTATATTTATTGTAGATATCTCTCTTCTTCCAAACCAAGTTTCCAATATCCCTTGAAAACCATGGCTCTCTCAAACTTAACCTTTCCTTTCAACCTAACAGGAACATAAAGATTCTGTACCCTCAAAATTTCACCTTTAAATGACCTCCATTTCTCTATTACATCCTTCCCATAAAACAAATTGTCCCAATCCACTCCTTCTAAATCCTTTTGCATCTCCTCAAAGTTAGCCTTTCTCCAATCAAAAATCTCAACCCTGGGTCCAGTCCTATCCTTCTCCATAATTACATTGAAACTAATGGTACTGTGATCACTGGACCCGAAGTGCTCCCCAACACATAGCTCCGTCACCTGACCTATCTCATTCCCTAACAGGAGATCCAACACTGCCCCTTCTCTAGTCGGTACCTCTATGTATTGCTGCAAAAAAACTACCCTGCACACAATTTACAAACTCCAAACCATCCAGCCCTTTTACAGTATGGGCTTCCCAGTTTACGTGTGGAAAATTAAAATCTCCCACTATCACAACACTGTGCTTACTATAAATATCTGCTATCTCCTGACAAATTTGCTCCTCCAATTCTCGCTCCCCATTAGGTGGTCTATAATACACCCCTATAAGTGTCACTACATCTTTCCCATTCCTCAATTCCATCCAAATAGCCTCCCTAGACAAGCTCTCTAATCTATCCTGCCAGAGCACCACTGTAATATTTTCTCTGACAAGCAATGCAACACCTGCCCCTCTGATTCTATCACACCTGAGGCAAAGAAATCCAGGAATATTTAGTTGCCAATCACATCCCTCC
The DNA here is from genome assembly GCF_048418815.1 of Hemitrygon akajei. Classification (NCBI taxonomy): domain Eukaryota; kingdom Metazoa; phylum Chordata; class Chondrichthyes; order Myliobatiformes; family Dasyatidae; genus Hemitrygon; species Hemitrygon akajei. The sequence continues at coordinate 19,050,379 of NC_133132.1, read as the reverse complement.
TGCAATCATGTTTCACTAATAGCTACAACATCATATTTCCAGGTATCAATCCATGCTGTAAGCTCATCCACCTTTCTTACAATGCTCCTAGCATTAAAGTAAATGCATTTAAGAAATTCTCCACCTCTTACTCTCTGTTTATCCCTAATGGTTCAAACAACTTTACTAACTTCCCCTACATCTTCAGTCTGAGCACTCCCCTTCTCTATAACCTGCCTATCCACCCTCACATACTGTCTCCAGGCTTTCTCTATTTGTGAACTAACCTCCTCTCTCCTAGTCCTTTCAATTTGATTCCCACCCCCCAACCATTCTAGTTTAAAGTCTCCCCAGTAGCCTTAGCAAATCTCCCCGCCAGGATATTGGTTCCCCTAACTATCGAGTTCCCTATTACTACTGCCTTCCTCTTCCTTTCCCTACCCTTCTGTGCTACAGGGCCGGACTCCAATTTATTTATTTATTAACGCCGCTCCATTATTTACTCTGGCACTCTGGTTCTCATCCCCCTGCACATTTATTTTAACCCCCCCCCCCCCAATACCACTAACAAACCTTCCTGCGACGATATTGGTTCCCCCTGTACTTCAAGTGTAACCCGTCTCTCTCGTACAGGTCCCACCTGCCCAAGAAGAGGTCCCAATGATCCTGAAATCTGAAACCTTGCCCCCTACACCAGTTCCTCAGCCACGTGTTCATCCTCCAGAGCATCCTATTCTTACCCTCACTGGCACGTGGCACAGGCAGCAATCCTGAGATTACCACCCTCGAAGTCCTGCTTTTTAACTTCCTGCCTGCACAGTCTAGCCTCTTTTCCCCGATCAATTAAAAAAAAGGCTTCTCTCTGAGATGTCTTTACTTCTTCGCTCTTCGCCTCTTGCTTCAATTTATTTCTGTTATATTGACTGTCCTATGTGCAAACTATTCATTATAAATTACTATACGTTGCACATTTAGACAGAGATGTTATGTAAAGATTTCTACTCTTCATGTATATGAAGATATAAGTAATAAAGTCAATTCAATTCAATCTCTCCACTATCTGTTCTGTCATTCTGGCTCCCACCCCCCCCTCCCCCGCTGCAACTTTAGTTTAACCAACACCTCCACCCCCCCACTCTAAGCAAGCCTTACCACTAGGATATTAGACCGCCGCTAGCTTTAATGCCCTAACTAATGAAACCCCATCACCCCTTTGACTTTCCTCTGCCAGGTAATCCTCCCAACAGTTTGGTGTGGGATGGCCACAAGAGTACTCTGCAATGGCCATTTAACCTCATTCCCCTTCCTGACTCTCACCCAGGTGTCCTACACCTTGGGTGTAACTCACCTCTGTTCATGACACATCTACGACCCCTGGATGATCTGGAATTCATCCATTTCCAGCTCCAACTCTTTAAAGTGCTGGGTTACAAGCTGCAGCTGGATGCACATCTTGTAGGTGAGGACATCAGGGACACTGGAGGTCTTCCCGCCTTCCCACCAATGTCCGCTCTAATTTGTAATGATCAGTGTGCGCAAAAATCTTGTGCTGTGCAATTCTGAACTGGTGACAACAACATGTGCACACTGAATTTTATATAGAGAGGTATTCATTTTAACAGCTAGCAAATCACTGTCAAATAAGAATTTTGATCTCCTCTGGGTTTGATCGAGTTCATCTGCACTCTCACACAACCTACATAGCAGGCCGGTAGCAGGTAATGAAGGATTTTCTCACCAGAGCTTTTGCACACAATTGATATGTGATTTGCATGCTAAAGGATGCTTTAAAAAGTCAGATTTCCAAATATCACTCCATTTCTTCCTACTTGCAAATTCTCCAGCAATTTTTGCATCGCCACAATACACAGGTAACACAAGTTTCTGTATTGTACATAAATATTTCCCCTGAACCCTCCCCCAGGTGACTGACGGTGGTGAACTCATTGATGGCAATGCCAATGAACATGAAGGGAAGGGCAGTAGTCTGTCTCACTGGAGTCTGGCACATTTGTGATGTGAAAGCTACTTGTTGCCCAGGGCAAAGGTGTTTGATATCATTATGTACCCAGAGAGAATGGGACAAAACATGTCCTCACGGGTAGAAAGGTCCAGAACAAGAGGAGGTAGAACAAGCAACACACACAAAATGCTGGAGGAACTCAGCAGGCCAGGCAGTATCTCTGGAAAAGAGTACTAATGCTGAATTCCTCCAGCATTTTGTGCGTGTTGCTTGGATTTCCAGCATCTGCAGATTTTCTCTTGTTTGTGTTGGGAGGTAGAACAAAGGTGATTTTCTCAACTGTTGATGTAAGAGATTTTGTTCCCTTTCTCCGAGTTCCTAATCCTTGCATTTAGACAGCTGGAGCTCAGCTCTGTCTGAGAGATCCATCCCCTCATCAGCCGGAAGCTCCCCGGGGCCCGTGTACAGATCGTGGGGCCGAGAGAGAGGGACGAGAGCAGGATTGTGGGCTACAGCGCCCGGTGCTGATGGCAATTGTCCCTCAGCCGGTGTTGAAAACTATGAGCGAGATCACTCTTACCCACCCCCCCGAAACACAGCTCTTACCTGGAACCGACTCTCCCAGGCCGTTTGTGCGCTGCGCATGCGCGATATTCGGACCGCCCGCAACCCTGACGCCTGCGCATTCGATCGGTGCTTCAGCGATGGCGAAAATTGCTACCCAGAGCTTTCTGGGTAATCACGGTGCCATTGAACGTTTCTGCGAGCACCGGTTCCATGTCCATACCTCTGTTTTTTTTTGTGTAGAAAACTCAGCTGCTCTTTCAACGCAGAAAGCAGCGCCCATAAAACAATACATTTAACGCCAGTAAACTTTCCGCGTGTCTAATGCCAAAGTAGAACCTTCTTACAAACGCAGATATAAAACACAAGAGATTCTGCAGTTGCTGGAAATGTAGACACATACACACAAAATGCAGGAGGGACTCTGCAGTTCAGGCAACAACTAAGCGGCGGAGTACACAGTCTAGACATGCTGAAGGGGCTCGGCCTAAACGTTGTCAATTTATTCCTCTTCACATTTGCTGCCTGATCTGTTGATTTCCACCAATATTTTGCAGAAATTAACCACCTTTTATTTTCGATCAACCAATTTCCAAATGTTTCTGGTCTTTCAGTTTTAGCCACATCCTGCTAGTCTGATTCCTCTTCTTCCTCCTCCTTGTAAACTCTAGGTCCCATCGCTTTCTGAAGCCCTAGAGCCCTGAATCAGGCTGGCAACTCGTTGGTTTCTGACTCTGCTCCATCGAGGATTCACTCGCTAGTCTGCTGTCAGACTTTAGAGGGCATTGCAACAACACAGCTGTCTGAAGCGCGGTCCTTTGAAATGAGTGAAAATGACTGCAGAGACATTCAAGTCCCACAATGAGCTCAAGATCCAGATGCGCATTTATAATACAACTGTTACACTGAAATACAGACAGTCAATGTGTCCATTGTATTCTGTACCAGTGTCCTACCAGCAGACACACAGACCCAGACACCACATCCCCTCCCGCAGGGCTGAATGTACGGCAACAACAGCGTTGGCAGAGTCAGCGTGCGTTCAAAAAAGAATAATCTCTTTGCTCACACTGAACTCACTGGAACATCACAAGGTGGGTTAACTGAATGAATCTCTTCGCACACACAGAGCAGGTGAACGGCAGCTTTCCAGTGCGAAGCAGTTGGTGTATCTGCGATGGCTGACTGAATCCCTTCCAAAATGAGAGCCAGTGAATGACATTTCACTGCTATCAACGTCATGGCAATGTATCCAATCAGATCACGGACATGGACACATGATCGGTCTCTCCTTGTAGTGAGTGGGGCGCTGTCTACTCCAGCATCTCCGCCTCCACATTTAAGGATCGGTGGCATTCAGGCAGATACAGCGGAACTAACGGGCTGTTGTGTTTGTGATTCCCATACATAAATCCTTTGACTCATCTACACTGTTAAAAGTTTAGAAAGCACGTCAGTGGGTGAAGGACAATATTTCAACTCAGATATGTTTAGTCTCCATGGTGCCTTCTGATAAAAACACTGTCACAGCTCAAAACAATTTGGAGGGACAAGACTTCATCTTCTAACTGGCTACAGTTCGGGCATCAGGCACAATATCAAACTCTCTGCTCCCCTCTCTGTATCAAAATGGATGGGAGACTGTAGGTCTGACACGGTGGTCAGCAGCACAGGAGCGCAGCAGGGAACCGTATTCTCTCCGGTCCTGTTCACCCTGTACACATCAGACTTCCAATATAACTCAGAGTCCTGCCATGTGCAGAAGTTCACTGATGACACGGCCATAGTGGGGTGTGTCAGGAATGGACAGGAGGAGGAGTATAGGAAACTGATACAGGACTTTGTGATATGGTGCAACTCAAACTACCTGCGTCTCAATATCACCAAGACCAAGGAGATGGTGGTGGACTTTAGGAGATCTAGGCCTCATATGGAGCCAATGATCATTAATGGAGAATGTGTGGAGCAGGTTAAGACCTACAAGTATCTGGGAGTACAGTTAGACGAGAAGCTAGACTGGACTGCCAACACAGGTGCCTTGTGCAGGAAGGCACAGAGTCGACTGTACTTCCTTAGAAAGTTGGCGTCATTCAATGTCTGTAGTGAGATGCTGAAGATGTTCTATAGGTCAGTTGTGGAGAGCGCCCTCTTCTTTGTGGTGGCGTGTTGGGGAGGAAGCATTAAGAAGAGGGACGCCTCACGTCTTAATAAGCTGGTAAGGAAGGCGGGCTCTGTCGTGGGCAAAGTACTGGAGAGTTTAACATCGGTAGCTGAGCGAAGGGCGCTGAGTAGGCTACGGTCAATTATGGAAAACTCTGAACATCCTCTACATAGCACCATCCAGAGACAGAAAAGCAGTTTCAGTGACAGGTTACTATCAATGCAATGCTCCTCAGACAGGATGAAGAGGTCAATACTCCCCAATGCCATTAGGCTTTACAATTCAACCGCCAGGACTTAAGAACTTTTTAAAAGCTATTATTAATGCTTTTTGAGATAGTGATTTAGATGCATATCATATTTTTTACTGAGTTAAGTATTGTATGTAATTAGTTTTGCTACAACAAGTGTATGGGACATTGGAAAAAAGTTGAATTTCCCCATGGGGATGAATAAAGTATCTATCTATCTATCTATCTATCATTCCTCCCCTTCATCAGTCTGTGATTGGGCTCAGTTTGTCTGTCTCCTTCGCGTTCTGAGCATGCGCCACACACTAAGATCACATTTTATTTACGCGGCTGCGACTAGAGACTTTCTGATTATTATGTCCCTCCTGGCATTTGACGGTGGTAAACTCAGTCAGCAATGGTACTGAACCTCAGGAGTAGGTGATTCGGTTTTCTCGTTGGAGATCGATAAACTGCCGGTAGTGTGTGTCTGGATGAGTGGGTCGTTTTCAGACTGGAAGGAGGTAGCGTTTGGAGTACCCCAGAGATCAGTCCCTGACCAGTTGTTCACAGTTTAATGTCCTGGCGGAGTCAGCGAGATGTGAGATGTCCCAGTCTGCTGGTGAAGAAGAAAGAGTGGAGTAGGGGGAGGGGAGGCTATTCACATGCAATTTCGTAGCTTTGCAATCAGTACATCGTGCACTGTGGGGCTGCAGCGGCGGGTTCCATTGCTGGGATCAGTGCACAGTCACTGTGGGTTATGTGGATTTCGTGAACAAAGTGCCATTCTCCAATTTAGAATCTCAAGCCGCAGAGCAAACCTATCGTTTGTATATTGAAGTTGTATTTATGGCATTGTGATAACCAGATACTATAGCCCTCCACGACCTCTCTATCCAGTTCTTTCAATACTCGACTTCATTCATAAATTTGGCCACAGGGCCATCAATACTGTCATCCGATGCATTGACATAGGACGTAAACAGAAACGTTGCCAACACAGACCCCCGTGGACCTCTGGGGTAGCAATCTCAGGATTGCTGCCTGTGCCACGTGCTAGCGATGAAAGAATAGCACGATCAGGCCTATTAATGTGTGGCTGAGAGACTTGTGTAGGGGGCAGGATTTCACATTCCTGGATCATTGGGGCCTCTTCCGGGGGAGGTACAACCGGTACCAAAAGGACGGGTTACACCTGAACCCAAAGGGGTCCAATATCCTAGCGGGCACATTTAATAAAGCTGTTAGTGAGGGTTTAAACTAATTTGGCAGGGGGATGGGAACCGGAGTGATAGGATTGAGGAAGGGGAACACAGAAATCAATCAAAGATTGCATCCAACAGAGATTATAGAAAGAACAGACAACAGATAACACTTAATCAAAACCAGTGGCGTGAGTTACAGGGCAATAGAGTTGTGGTGCAATTAAAACAGAAAGCAACAAATACTGGACTGAGAATGTTGTATTTGAATAAGGAATAAAATGGACGATCTTGAAATTCAGCTATAGTTTGGCAACTATGACATTGTGGCCATCTGTGAAACTTGGCTAAAGAATGGCTGCCATTGGGAGCTGAATGTCCAAGGATATATGGTGTATTAGGAAGATAGGTTAGTAGGCAAAGGAAGTGGTGTGGCCCTGTGTACAAGAAATAATATTAAATCATTGGAAAGAGATGACATAGGATTGGAAGGTGTAGAGTTATCTATGGGTTGAATTAAGAAATGGAAAGGGTAAAAAGACCCTAATGACAGTTGTATACAGGCCTACAAACAGGAGCCGGGATGTGGATTGCAAATTTAGCAAGAGATAGAAAAGGCGTGTCAGAAAGGCAATATCATGATAATCGTTGGGGATTTTAACAAGAAAGTGGATTGGGAAAACCAGGTCAGTCGTGGACCTCAAGGAGAGAATTTGTAGAATGTCTAAGGGATGGCTTTTTAGAACAGCTCTTTGCTGAGCCCACTAGGAGATCGGCTGTACTAATTTGGGTGTTGTGCAATGATCCGGAGGTGGTAAGGGAGCTTAAGTTTAAGGGACCTGTAGGGAACAGTGATCACAATATGATTGAGTTCACATTGAAATTTGAGAGGGAAAAATAAAATCCAATGTGTCAGTATTTCAGTGGAATAAAGGAAATTACAATGGTTTGAGAGGGGAACTGGCCGAAGTTGACTGGAAAGGGACATTTTCAGGAAGGACAACAGTGCAGCAATGCTGGAGTTTCTGCAAAAAATGAGGGAAGTGCAAAACAGATTTTTTTTCCAAATAAGAAGAAATTTTCAAAGGGAAGAAGGACACTACCGTGGCTGACAAGTGAAGTCAGAGCTAAAGTAAAAGCAAAGGAGAGGGCATACAAGGAAGCCAGAGCTAGTGGGAAGATAAAGGATTGGAGAACTTTAAAGAACTTGCAGAAGAAATCTAGGAAGGTCATTCGGAAGAAAAAGATGAATTATGAGAGGAAGCAGGGGACTAATATCAGAGAAGATACTAAAAGATTTTTAAGTATACAAAAGGTAAAAGAGAGTCATGGGTAGATATAGGACCAATACAAAACAGAGATATTGTAATGAGAGATGCAGAGATGGCAGTGGAACTGACATCAGTCTTCACAGTGGAAGATGTCTGCAGTATATCAAACATTCAAGAGTGTTAGGGAAGTGAAGTTTGTGCAGTGAAAATTATGACTAAGAAGGTGCTCAGGATGCTTAATGGTCTGAGGGTGGATAAATCTCCTGGACCTGATGGAATGCACCCTCGGGTTCTGAAGGAAGTAACAGGAGAGATTGTGGAGGCATTAACAATGATCTTTCAAGAATCGACAGATTCTGGCACTGTACTGGATGACTGGTAAATTGCAAATGTTATCCGCTATTTAAGAAGGGTGGGAGGCAGAAGAAAGGAAACTATAGTCCTGTTAGCCTGGCATCAGTGGTTGGGAAGTTGTTGGAATTGATTGTTATGGATGAGATTACAGAGTACCTGAGACACATGACAAGATAGGCCAAAGCCTCCATGGATTCCTGAAAGCAAAATCCTGCCTGAGAAACCTACTGCAATTTGTCGAGGAAATTACAAGCAGGGTAGACAAAGGAGATGCAGTAGATGTGGTGTACTTGGATTTTCAGAAATCGTTTGACAAAGTGCTGCACATGAGGCTGCTTAGCGGGATAAGAGGCCATGGAATTACAGGGAAGTTACTAGCATGGGTAGAGCTTAGCTAGTCGGCAGAAAACAGAGAGTGGGAATAAAGGGATCCTATTCTGGCTGGCTGCTGGTTACTAGTGGAGTTCCACAGGGGTCGGTGTTGGGACCGCTGCTTTTTACGATGTATGTCAATGATTTGGATTACGGTATTAATGGATTTGTGGCTAAATTTGCCGAAGATACAAAGATTTTGGAGGAGCAGGTAGTGTTGAGGAAACAGAGAGCCTGCAGAGAGACTTAGGTAGTTTCGGGGAATGGGCAAAGTGGCAAATGAAATACAATGTTGGAAAATGTATGGTCTTGCACTTTGGTGGAAGAAATAAACGGATGGACTACTATTAAGATGGGGAGAGAATTCAAAATGCAGAGATGCAAATGGACTTGGGAGTAGTTGTGCAGGATACCCTAAAGGTTAACTTCAAGGTTGAGTCGGTGGTGAAGAAGGCGAATGCAATGTGGCATTCACTTCCAGAGGTGTAGAAATAGAGCAGGGATGCGATGGTGAGGCTCTATAAGGCAGTCGTGAGACCACACAGACTATTGTGTGCAGTTTTGGCCTCCTTATTTTGGAAATGATATACTGACATTGGAGAAGGTTCAGAGAAGATTCACAAGAATGATTCCAGGAATGAAAGCTTTACCATATGAGAAACATCTGGCAGCTCTTGGGCTGCATTCCCTGGAGTTCAGGAGAATGAGCGGGGGATCTCTTAGAAACATTTCGAATGCGAAAAGGCCTGAACAGATTAGATATGGTTAAGTTATTTCCCATGGTAGGGGATTCTAGGACAAGATTCATGGACTTCAGAATTGAGGGAAGACCATTTAGAACTGAGATGCAGAGAAATCACTTTAGTCAGAGGGTGGTAAACCTGTGGAAATACACACACACCACGGAATTTCAATCTGCGTCCCAATGGAACTTCATTTTTTTCCCTTTCTTTTTCACTTATTCTGCGCTTATCTTTTCACTGTTCACTGCACTTAAGGTGTTCGGGAGTATTTACTGAAATTCATGTTGAAGCGCCAAATGGATTTTAGTAACAATTTTGATGTTTCCCAAATTAGGCCAGGTCAGGGTGGCAGGGAGCATAGATCCACGGAAACTTGGCTTTGTGGATACCGAAATGACTTGACCACAGAAGGCAGAGGGTGGTGGTAGAGTGAGCGTATTCTCTCTGGAAGCCGGTACCCAGGAGTGTTCTGAACCGATCTGTTCAGACAACCCTGTTCGTTGTGATTTTTACTTCACTCAGAAGGTGATGTGAATGTGGAACCAGGTTCAATTTCAGCATTAAAGAGAAGTTTGTGTGGGTACATGGATGAGGGAGGTATTGACAGCTATAGTCTGGATGGGTCCAGGCAGAGAATGGCACAGACTAGATGGGCCGAAAGCCCTGTTCCTGTGCTGTAAGAGAATGAATTACATTGTGCGTCCTACACAACTCCATTTCCCAGGAGACTTAAATCATTCCAACGAAATGTTCTAAAAAACTGTAAAAACAAGAAACACTCAACGGATAAAGAATATCTGTGGAGGGGAACAAAGTTAATGCTTCAGCTCCAACAACCTGTGTCGGAATGGTTTCAAACAATTTCTGGTCTCCAGCATCTTGAGTGTTTCTTTAATTTCCAGCTGCTCACAGACAGACGACAGTGAGTGGGGATTTCCAAACTTGGTGAGAATACTGAACCCGAGGTAGATAATCAACGATGCAAACACTGAACAGCTCATTCCAGACACTCTCTACCTCTGTGTGTTGAGATTACCTCGCCGGTCTCTCCGATCTCTCTGCTCTTTTCTGTCTGTGGCCATTCAGCCCCTCTAACCATCAACAAGATGGCGGCTGCTCTCCCCTCTCAACCACATGTTTCTGCCTGATTCTCATTTCCTCGGTCCCTTCGGTCTCCACACATCTGCCGACCTCTGTTTTATGTGAGGGCGATCACCGAGTCTTCACTGCCCTCAGTGGTGGGGATTTATAGACATTCACCACCCTTGGAGCGGAGACATTTCCCCTCATCTCAGTCCCGGACAGTCCACCCCCGTTTTCAGAGACTGGGATCCCTGGTTCAACCGGTAATGATGTTGTGCATTTCAATGTGTTCACCTCTCAGTCCTCGATTCTCTAAATGAAAGGGTTATCGCATTTGATCTTTCTTCATATGATGACCCACCACTCCAGGATTCAGTCTGGTGAATCTTCATTGCACTCTCTAATATCAAATACTCTCTAACCTCTTTGTTAATCCTCTATGGAATTAATTTCCATCTTCTGCAGCCTCGTGTTGCCCCACTCACTCACCTCCCACCCCTGTCACTATTTCCACCTTCCCACCTCCCCCTTACCTGGATCCACCTCTCACTCCCCATCCCCACCCCTCACCTCTTTTCTCTGACTATTTCCCGTCCATTCTCAGTCCAGAGGGAGGGTCTCGGCCCGAAATGTTGACGGTCCATTTCCCTCCGGCAGTTTGTTCGTTAGTCTGTATGACCCGTGTTCGTATGGGGAGCGGGATTTTACACCATATTCCAGGTACAGTCTCAACAAAGCCCAAATAATTGTCACTTTTCCTGGACCATTGGCCCCGCTTGCAGGTCGACAGTCTACCGGTGTTTCCCCAATGTGGTGAATCCCTCTGCTCGCCACCACCGTGGGCTCAGACATTTCCACAGATGAGCCCCTCCTGACCCACCGGGACAAACATCCTGTCCGCCCCCTCTCACAGCATCTTCATCCTTTCAATAAAATCCCCCTCTCCCTCCTTCTTCTGCCGGGATCCCTCCTGGGGAGCTGGCATCAGGCCGACGGGCTGAATGGTCACCTCCTACCTCTCAGTGAGACATCAGACACCAGTCGCAGGAGATGCTTCAGAAACACCCCAACTTTCCTCGGAGTGAAATGGAAATAAATCAAAAAGTGGGACATTTACTTTGAGATTTGTTCCGCTCTGATGGGAGGTCGGCACCAGAGCGGGAGACGAGATCAGCGGGGGTAACGCCCTCTCGGCTTGTCCGCTTCCACCATTGGCTGTAACCAGTGATTGACATTCCTGCGCACGAATGAGAATAGCGCAGTGCCTGAAGCTAGGGTTTTCAGCAGTGAGGGAGGGGGGGTGGTCACGTGATTAGCAACTCAGCCGTTAAACAGATAAAGCTCGAGCTCACCAGAGCGTGGGTGACGTGAGACACCACGCACGTGATGGCAGATCGTGGGAACCCATGTATGACGTCAGGTGCGTGGGGGGGGGAGGGTCTGTGTGACATCACCGGTGGGAGAGCACTCGCATTTAAAAGCACCTTAATGGACGTTTCTGATGATTTCAGTGGGACGAAATTAATCACGGGTTTCATCACTGAATCCAGTGTTGTGGGATGTAAAGTCCCCTGTTTTGTGTCCGGCTGTGCCGTGTTGTTGGTGGAGTGGGCAGCGTGGGGTTTGTCTCGACAACACCAGAATTGCCAGCGGGGTCCACACACAGTGTATCAGTCAACAGAAAACCTCTCGTCGCTGCAGTCTTTGTAAACTCAACACCCTGACAGTGTGGACCGTAGATACCCCTTCCTCACTGACCCCGTTTTTATTCAGATCTTCAGAAGGGCTGCGGGATCAGTTAGTTGTGGTTCCCAAGCTGGGAGGGGGTTTGGGGTGAAGGGGATCTGTCTGTGTGTGGGTAGAGGTTATGGGTGGACTGTGGGTGTGGGACCGTAGTCGGGGGAGGGAGGGTGGGGTTGCTGTTGTGAGAAAGTGGGATGATCGGACATTCCGTGACCCGGGTCAAATAAAATTCTAAACGGGGAGGATCTGCTCGGTTGTATCGGACGCTCGGGTATCCTTTCAGGAAGCAACAATTCTATCTTCATGTGAATTACTGATTAACCTTGCTGCTGTTAACATTGTGTTTGTCACAAAGCCCCAGAGTCTGGGAGGAGCTGTCACCATCATGGGTTGGGAGTGCAGATTGGGAAGTGGGGTATGGGGTGTCAGTGACCTCTGTATCAGAGATCGACACGGGTTTGTGCATCCTCTTTTGAGATATAAATGTCCACACAGTGGATTCGGATCTGGTGGCATATCTGGAGTTTGCAAAAGAGAAGGGAATAGGGAAAGGGCTGAGGAGAGAGAGTTTTAACCAGCAAACCATCATCCGGGGTGGAGGGGTACGGGAGCTGCCTGATAGATCGTTTTAATTGTTTTTTATATAATCTCACAGATGGTGACAGACGGGGAGGCTTGGTGAGGGAGGATACCCGGAGGTGAGCAGGTCAGACACGGTATCAGGAGAGTGACAGTGATGTGATTTCCTGTGTCACGGGTATAGACAGTCATCTCCAGTGAGGGGTTTGTGTGGAGATGCTGCTTCCCTGGAGGTTGAGGAAAGAGGACACACCAACAGGTGGAACCAGCTGTGGGAAGACATGGTTTGTCAGGCCTGACGACGAGCTGAATGTACTGTAACCTTCAGACTGAATCAGAAAACCATTCTGAGGGTATTTGAAATGTCAGAAGCAGGGGGGATGTGATCACATGTGCAGAGGGCCGGGGCTGTGTCTCCATCAGACCCTCAGTGAGATGGTTCAAGTTACAATGTGCAGGGATGAAAGCCCAGTGTTTGGGGCCGGATTTAATCACAGATTCTGACCCAGTGAGAGGGTTAGTTTTCCTGTATGGAGGCAACATCAATGGAAGAAGACACAGAAACTTCATCAATTGCCAGTTGTTTAGCAGAAGTGACCAATCTGTATGTTACCTGACAGAATCAGATATTCACAGTGGTGTCAGAGGGGTTCCGTCTGGTTTATTTCAGGTTGGAGAGGGGTGTGGAGTTTTGAAATCAATGCCTTGTGGCACCACCATCGTTAATTTAGCATGTCCGGAGTGGTGGGTCACACAGCACAGAAACAGGCCTTTGGCCGGCCGTACCTGTTCTGACCATCCACTCATGGTCTACACCGGTCCCACTTATCAGCACTTGGTTCAGAGCCAACTGTATCTCAGCAGTTTCAAAGCTCATCCACTTGGTAAATGTTTTGAAGGGACCCGTTTCCCCCACCATCTCGGGCAGTGTGTTCCAGATTTAAACTGAAAAATCTCTTCCTCAAATCCCTCTAAACCTCTTCATCCTCTGCTTAAATCTATGCCTTCTAATGTTTGACGCTGTGCCAGGATCAGGGCCTATATCGGCATCAGTGATGAGCAAGTGAATCCCTTCCCACAGACTGAGCAGCTGAAAGGCTTCTCCCCGGTGTGAAACATAGAAAATAGGTGCAATAAAATAGTTTTAAAATAAAATAGACAGATCCACTTTTACTTTTAAAATAGTTCTCCAAAAACTCGCTGGTGAGCCATTAGGTTGGATGACTGAGTGAATCCCTTCCCACAGTCTCAGCAGGCGAACGGCCTCTCCCCAGTGTGAACTGACTGGTGTGCCATTAGGGTGGATGACTGAGTGAATCCCTTCCCACAGTCTGAGCAGGTGAACGGCCTCTCTCCAGTGTGAACTCTCTGATGTAGCTTCAGGTGAGATGACTGACTGAATCCCTTCCCACAGTCTGAGCAGGTGAATGGCTTCTCCCCAGTGTGAACTCGCTGATGTACCTTCAGATTAGATGAGCAAGTGAATCGCTTCCCACAGTCTGAGCAGGTGAACGGCCTCTCCCCCGTGTGAACTCGCTGGTGTACCAGTAGTTCGGATGACTGAGTGAATCCCTTCCCACAGTCTCAGCAGGCGAACGGCCTCTCCCCGGTGTGAACTTTCTGATGTACCTTCAGTTTAGATGAACAAGTGAATCCCTTCCCACAGTCCAAACAGCTGAATGGCCGCTCCCCAGTGTGAACTGACTGGTGTGTCAGCAGGTGAGATGACTGAGTGAATCGCTTCCCACAGACTGAGCAGCTGAAAGGCTTCTCCCCAGTGTGAACTCGCTGATGTACCTTTAGTGTTGATGAGCAAGTGAATCCTTTCCCACATTCTGAGCAGGTGAACGGCCTCTCTCCAGTGTGAACTGACTGGTGTACCAGCAGTTCGTATGACTGAGTGAATCCCTTCCCACAGTCTGAGCAGGTGAACGGCCTCTCCCCAGTGTGAACTCGCTGATGTAGCTTCAGGTGAGATGACTGACTGAATCCCTTCCCACAGTCTGAACAGGTGAACGGCCTCTCTCCAGTGTGAACTCTCTGATGTACCTTCAGTGTAGATGAGCAAGTGAATCTTTTCCCACAGTCTGAGCAGGTGAATGGCCGCTCCCCAGTGTGAACACGCTGGTGAGCCATTAGGTCAGATGACCGAGTGAATCCTTTCCCACAGACTGAGCAGGTGAACGGCCTCTCCCCAGTGTGAACTCTCTGATGTACCTTCAGTGCAGATGAACAAGTGAATCCCTTCCCACAGTCGGAGCAGGTGAACGGCCTCTCTCCAGTATGAACTCGCTGATGTAACTTCAGTGCAGATGAACAAGTGAATCCCTTCCCACAGTCGGAGCAGGTGAATGGCCTCTCCCCAGTGTGAAGTGACTGGTGTGTCAGTAGGTGGGATGACCGAGTGAATCCCTTCCCACAGTCCGAGCAGGTAAATGGCCGCTCCCCAGTGTGAACTCGCTGATGTACCTTTAGTTTAGATGAGCAAGTGAATCCCTTCCCACAGTCCAAGCAGGTGAATGGCTGCTCCCTGCTGTGAACTGACTGGTGTACCAGCAGTTCAGATGACTGAGTGAATCCCTTCCCACAGTCTGAGCAGGTGAACGGCCTCTCCCCAGTGTGAACTCTCTGATGTAGCTTCAGGTGAGATGACCGAGTGAATCCCTTCCCACAGTCTGAGCAGGTGAACGGCCTCTCTCCAGTGTGAATTCGCTGATGTATCTTCAGTTGGGATGACGAATTGAATCCTTTCCCACAGTCTGCACAGGTGAACGGCCTCTCTCCAGTGTGAACTCGCTGATGTACCTTCAGTTTAGATGAGCAAGTGAATCCTTTCCCACAGTCTGCGCAGTTGAACGGCCGCTCCCAAGTGTGTACTAACTGGTGTGACAGTAGTTCGGATGACTGAGTGAATCCCTTCCCACAGTCTGAGCAGGTGAACGGCCTCTCTCCAGTGTGAACTCTCTGATGTAGCTTCAGGTGAGATGACTGACTGAATCTCTTCCCACAGTCTGAGCAGGTGAATGGCCTCTCCCCAGTGTGAACTCGCTGATGTACCTTCAGATTAGATGAGCAAGTGAATCGCTTCCCACAGTCTGAGCAGGTGAACGGCCTCTCCCCCGTGTGAACTCGCTGGTGTACCAGTAGTTCAGATGACTGAGTGAATCCCTTCCCACAGTCCGAGCAGGTAAATGGCCGCTCCCCAGTGTGAACTCGTTGGTGAGCCATTAGGTCAGATGACCGAGTGAATCCTTCCCCACAAATTCAGCAGATGACCAGCCTCTGCCCAGTGTGAACTGACTGGTGTGTCCACAGGTGGGAAGATCAACTGAATCCCTTCTCACACACAATGTCCTTGTCCCAGTGGGAACTTGCTGATGTACCTTCAGTTGAAATGACCGACTAAATCCATTCCCACTGTCTGAACAGATTGCCCCCATGTAAAATTATGGACGTACCAGTCGGTCAGATGATCGAGTGAATCCCTCCCCACAGTCTGAGCAGGAAGGATGATCAAGTGAATCCCTTGCTCCACTTCTTAAATATCTGGACCGAGACAGCAAAACTGGTGTGTTGTGTTCGAGATTCCCGTAGACAAATTCCTTGTCATTTTTAACCTGTAAAAAGATTTACAAAATCCATCAATGGGTGTCGGACAACATTTCAGATGAGATCACTTGAGTTGTCAAGGTGTGATCTGGCATCACACTGTTACAGTGAAGTTCAAACAAAGTTGGTGAGAGAAATCATCTTCTAACAGGGCACAGTGCTGGTATCTGGAATGACCATCAAACTCTCTGACGCTCTTCCTGTCTCTATAAGAATGGGACATTTCTGCCATCTCCAATCTGTGACCTGGCTCAGTTTGACTCTCTCCATTGGTATTATTCCCTGTTCCCACTGAGCTGCATGGGTGCCTGGCCCCACAGTAACTGAAACACTCTCACACAAATAGCCAGCAGTGCATTCCACACACCCACCCCTCTCTGTGTAAAAAAAAAAACTTACCCCTGACATCCCCTCGGTATCTACTTCCAAGCACCTTAAAACTATGCCCTTCATATTAGCCATTTCGTCCCTGGGAAAAAAATCTCTGGCTATCCACACGATCAATGCCCCTCATCATCTTATACACCTAAACAAGGCTCCAAACATAAACAAGGAAATTATACATTGCTTTGAGGATTTGTTAAGTATACAAAATTATGAGGGTAAATGTAAGCAGTTTTTCCACTGAGTTTGGGTGGGATGACAACCAGAGGTCATGGGTAAGTGGGGAAGGTGAAAATTTAACAGGAACATGTGGAAAAGCTCTTTACTGAAATGATCGTGAGAGTGTGGAATGAGACGTCAGCACAAGTGGTGAATATGAGCTCGGTTTCACCTTTTTAAAGAAGTTTGATCGGTACCTGGATGGTTGGGGTATGGAGGGCAATGGTCCTGGTGCAGGTAGTCACATTAGACAGCTTAAATGACTTTTCAGCATTGACTAGATGGGCCAACTAGCCTGCTTCCATACTGAACTTCTCCATGTTTCTATGACAGAGAAGCTGACCAAACCTTTTTGGAAGGGAAAAGGTAGGAATGACAATGGAGCAGCAATGGCTGGAGTTTCTGGGAGCAATTCGGGAGCTGAGTGACCGATACATCCCATTGGAAAGACAGGAGGACACAACCATGGCTGAAATGACAAGCCAAAGAGAGGACAAACAAAAGAGCAAAAACTATTGGGAAGCTTTTTAAAACCAACAAAAGACAACACAAGTCAGATGAGCTCAGGGGTGGAATTATGATATGGTAGTCATTAATGAGTCTTGATAGCACCCAACAGCCCGAGACATTTAGAGGAGCAAACTATCCGGGGCCTCAATATCTCTTGAAAACCAAGGTTCCCTGCACCAGTTACCTTTCAACTTTTATTTTAGCAGGCACATACAAACCCTACACCCTCAAACATTCACTTCTGAAGACCTCCCACTTACCAAGTACTCCGCTTGTCAGATCCTTTGTGATACCATCAAAACTGACCTTTCTCAAAGTTAGAATCTCAACCCGTGATCCAGACCTCTCCTTTTCCATATTTATTTGGAATCTCATGTCATTACGATCACTAGATACAAAGAGTTCCCATACAGCCCTGGATCATTTCCTAATAACTAATTGCACACTTCTAAGTTGGGAATTCTACGTCTTGATTAAGGGCACATTTGACAAACTCTACCCCATCTAGTCCTTTTACAGTATGGGAGTCCTAGTCAGTATATGGAAAGTTAAAATCACTTGCTAAGTAAATCTTTGTTTCTTGGTCTTGTCTGCAATCTCTTTACAAATTTGTTCCTCTAAATCTCTGACTGGTGGGTGCAACCAAATCCCAGTATTGGCGAGAATATCATAATTCTATGCTCTGGGCTCATCTGGATTTCCTACGATGCTTCGTGCATTGTGATATACACAGCTCAGCACATTTGTCGCACCATGCTCAACTTTTTGATTGCTGACTTTGTCTGAGGTCTGATCAACATCTGTCTGGTGTCAAGAAAACAAACTCCCTCATTGTCACAAAAACAAAGGAGCTGGTTGTGGACTACAGGAGGAATGGAAACAGGCTAACCCCTATTAAATCAACGGATCTGCTATTGAGAGGGTGAACAGCTTTACATTCCTTGGCATAAACATCACCGAGGATCTCACGTGGTCTGTACATACCAGCTGTGTGGTGAAAAAGGCACATTTTCACCTCAGACGGTTGAAGAAGTTTGGTATGGGTCCCCAAATCCTAAGAACTTTCTACAGGGGCACAGTTAAGAGCATCCTGATAGGCTGCATCATTGCCTGGTATGGGAAATGTACTTCCTCAATCGCAGGACCCTGCAGAGGGTGGTGTGGAGAGCCTAGCGCATCTGTAGTTATGAACTTCACATGATTAAGGACATTTACAAAGACAGGTGTGTAAAAAGGGCCCAAAGGATTATTGGGGACCCGAGTCACCCCAACCACAAACTGTTCCAGCTACTACCATCTGGGAAACAGTACCACAGCATAAAAGCCAGGACCAACAGGATCCGGGACAGCTTCTTCCACCAGACCATCAGACTGATTAATTCATGTTGATACAATTGTATTTCTATGTTATATTGACTGCATGCTATTTATTATGAATTACTATAAATTGAACATTGCACATTTAGATGGAGATGTAATATAAAGATTGATGGAATAAGGATATATGTAATAAACTCAATTCAATTCACCTCCTCCATCATTTTTTCTAGCATTCTGTCTCCCATCCCTCTTGCAACTTTAGATTAACCGCCCCCTCCCCACTAAGCCTTACCACTAGTCCCCTCTTGTTCTGTTCTTCTAACTAACGAATCCCCTATCATCCCTTTGACTTTCCCCTGCCAGGTAATCCACCCCAACAGTTTCTAAAGTGGTCTACCTGTTGTTGTGGGGGGTGGCCACTAGAGTACTCTGCGATGGCTATTTAACCTCATTTCCCTTCCTGACTCTCACCCAGTTTCCTGTGTCCTGCACCTAGGGTGTAACTCACATATCTTCATGTCATATCTATCACCCCCTCCAACTCCCAGATGATCTGGAATTCATCAATGTCCAGCTCCAACTCCTTAATGTGCAGGGTTACAAGCCGCAGCTGGATGCACATCTTGAAGGTGAGGACATCAGGGACACTGGAGGTCTCCCCACCTTCCCACCAATGTCCGCTCTAATTTGTAATGACCAGAGTACACAAAAACCTTCTGCTGTGCTATTTTTTTTTGCCCAGTGACAACAACATACAGAGAGGTATTCATTTCACAACACTGTCAATAAGAACTTTGATCTCCACTCGATCTGACTGAGTTCATCTGCACTCTTACACAACCTATGTAGCAGGTAATGAAGGATTTTCTCAACAGAGCTTTTGCACACAATTAATATGTGATTTGCTTGCTAAAGGATGCTTTAAAAAGTCAGATTTCCAAATATCACTCCATTTCTTCCCACTTCCAAATTCTCCAGCAATTTTTGCATCGCCACAATACACAGATAACACTAGTTTCTGTATTGTACATAAATATTTCCCCTGAACCCTCTCCCAGGTGACTGACGGTGGTGAACTCATTGACGGCAATGCCAATGAATATGAAGGGAAGGGCAGTAGTCTGTCTCACTGGAGTCTGGCACATTTGTGATGTGAAAGCTACTTGTTACCCAGGGCAAAGGTGTTTCACATCATTATGTACCCAGAGAGAATGGGACAAAACATGTTCTCACAGGTAGAAAAGTTCAGAGCAAGAGGAGGTAGAACAAGCAACACACACAAAATGCTGGAGGAACTCAGCAGGCCAGGTAGCATCTATGGAAAAGAGAACTAATGCTGAATTCCTCCAGCATTTTGTGTGTGTTGCTTGAATTTCCAGCATCTGCAGATTTTCTCTTGTTTGTGATGGGAGGTAGAACAAAGGTGATTTTCTCAACTGTTGATGTAAGAGATTTTGTTCCCTTTCTCCGAGTTCCTAATCCTTGCATTTAGACAGCTGGAGCTCAGCTCGGTCTGAGAGATCCATCCCCTCATCAGCCGGAAGCTCTGCGGGGCCCGTGTACGGATCGTGGGGCTGAGAGAGAGGGACGAGAGCAGGGTTGTCCCGGGATTGCGGGTCACAGTCATGGTCGGTGTTGAAAACCTTCGCCCGGAGATCCCTTCTTACCTTAATCGATCCTCCCGAGGTGAGGCCTTATGTGTGCTGCGCGCATGCGTGACACTCGCAGAGCCAACAACCCTGACGCCTGCGCATTTGATCGGTGTTTCAGCAATTTCACAGAGCCATTGAAAGTTTCTGCAAGCGCCGGTTCCACATGTACACCTCAGTTTTTTTTTGTGCGTGTTTTGAAAATTCAGCAGCTATTTTAACGCAGAAAGCGGCTCCCATAAACAATACACTCAATATCAACGTGTATCTAATGCCAAAGTACAATCCTCTTACAAATGCAGATATGAAACACGAGATTCTGCAGTTGCTGGAAATGTTGACACACATACACACAAAATGCTGGAGGAACTGCACTTCAGGCAGCAACTAAGCAGTGGAGTACACAGTCTAGGGATGCTGAAGGGGCTCGGTCTAAAAATCTCTTTATTCCTGGCCACATTTGCTGCCTGATCTGTTGATTTACGCCAGTATTTTGCAGAAATTAACCACCTCTTTTTCGATCAACTAGTTTCCAAACGTTTCTGAACTTTCATTTGTAGCCACATCCTGCTGATCTGGTAGTTCCTCCGACTCACCCTCGTAAACTCGAGGCCCCATCTCTCTCTGGAGCCCCACAGCCCTGAATCAGGCTGGGAACTCTCTGGTTTCTGGCTCTGCTCCATCGAGGATTCACTCGCTAGTCTGCTGTCAGACTTAAGGTGTATTGTAACAACCCAGCTGTCCGAGGCACAGTTCTTTGAAATGAGTGAAAATGACACAAAACATTGAAAAGAGCGGGGGAGAAGGAGTTTACCCACCTTAGTCCGGAGCCCTGGGGAAAGTCAAAGCCATAGTGAGCTCATCGTCTTATTCAGCCTGGAGAAAATCATGCAGGGAATTCATGCAGGTGTATAAGACAATGAGAGAAATGGCTAACATGAACGGGCATGGTTTTAAGTGTCAGAGGTAAGTTCTTTTACACAAAGAGTGGTGGGTGTGCAGAATGTACTGCCGGTGACAGGGGTGGAGGTGAATACAATACGGTATTTTAAGAGATTCTTAGATTGGTACATGGAGCCTAGAAAAATAGAGGGCTATGTGGTAGGGTAATATTGGGCAGTTTCTAGAGTAGGTTACGTGGTCGGCACAACATTGTGAGCCGAAGGACAGGTAATGTGTTCCAGATTTCTAAGATTCTATGAAATTCAAGGGAAATCTCTTCTCCAATGGAGTGGTGACTAGTTGCAAGCTGACATCACAGGGAGGGTGAGAGGGGAGCGGCAGGGATAAATTTTGATATACTGATGTGGAACAGAAACATGGGCAGGGACCAGATGGGCCGAGTGGCCTCTATAGTGTACATATTGAGTGTGGTAGAGACAGTAAGTACCTGAGACACGGGATTTGATAGAGTACTGATTTATCTTTCACAGATCCACAATATTAAACACCAGTCCAGTTAAAGGCTAACATCAGCAGAACAGACTCCTCCAATGCTCAGTGACCAGGGTTCAGTCCTGGGTGCGATGAGCAGCCGCAAGAACTGCAGAATCTGACAGTAACAGTCCCTCATGAACCTGCAGCTGCCTTCAGTCACCGTGATGGTTAAACATTTAACACAGAGCTGATTTGAACTTTGTCCTTGATGTGAAGTTGCTGCAGCTGGGATGATTGAGTGAAACTCTTTGCTCACTCTGGACAGAAATGTGGCCTCTATTTATTGTGAACTCACTGGGGAATCACAAGGTGGGTTAACTGAATGAGTCTCTTCACACACAGAGCAGGTGAACGGCAGCTTTCCAGTGCGAAGCAGTTGGTGTATCTGTGATGGCTGACTGAATCCCTTCCAAAATGAGAGCCAGAGAATGATGTCATGACAATGTATCCAATCAGATCACGGACATGGACACGTGATCGGTCTCTCCTTGTAGCGAGTGGGACGCTGTCTTCTCCAGCATCTCCGCCTCCACATTCAAGGATTGGTGGCATTCAAACGCCGGTGAACTGACAGATACAGCGGAACTAACGTGCTGTTGTGTTTGTGATTCTCATACACAAATCCTTTGACTTTTCTACACTGTTAAAAGTTCACAAAGCACGTCAGTGGGTGAAGGACAATATTTCAACTCAGATATGTTTAGTCTCCATGGTGCCTTCTGATAAAAACACAGTCACACATCAAAACAATTTGGAGGAACAAGACTTCATCTTCTAACTGGCTACAGTTCGGGCATCAGGCACAATATCAAACTCTCTGCTCCCCTCTCTGTATCAAAATGGATCATTCCTCCCCTTCATCAGTCTGTGACTGGGCTCAGTTTGTCTGTCTCCTTCGCGTTCTGAGCATGCGCCACACACCTACTAAGATCACATTTTATTTACGCGGCTGCGACTGGAGACTTTCTGATTATTATGTCCCTCCTGGCATTTGACGGTGGTAAACTCAGTCAGCAATGGTACTGAACCTCAGGAGTAGGTGATTCGGTTTTCTCGTTGGAGATCGATAAACTGCCGGTAGTGTGTGTCTGGATGAGTGGGTCGTTTTCAGACTGGAAGGAGGTAGCATTTGGAGTACCCCAGAGATCAGTCCCTGACCAGTTGTTCACAGTTTAATGTCCTGGCGGAGTCAGCGAGATGTGAGATGTCCCAGTCTGCTGGTGACACAGAAAGAGTGGAGTTGGGGGAGGGGAGGCTATTCACATGCAATTTCGTAGCTTTGCAATCAGTACATCGTGCACTGTGGGGCTGCAGCGGCGGGTTCCATTGCTGGGATCAGTGCACAGTCACTGTGGGTTATGTGGATTTCGTGAACAAAGTGCCATTCTCCAATTTAGAATCTCAAGCCGCAGAGCAAACCTATCGTTTGTATATTGAAGTTGTATTTAAGGCATTGTGATAACCAGATACTATAGGTCTCCACGACCTCTCTATCCAGTTCTTTCAATACTCGACTTCATTCGTAAATTTGGCCACAGGGCCATCAATACTGTCATCCGATGCATTGGCATAGGACGTAAAAAGAAACGTTGCCAACACAGACCCCTGTGGACCTCTGGGGTAGCAATCTCAGGATTGCTGCTTGTGCCACGTGCTAGCGATGAAAGAATAGCACGATCAGGCCTATTAATGTGTGGCTGAGAGACTTGTGTAGGGGGCAGGATTTCACATTCCTGGATCATTGGGGTCTCTTCTGGGGGAGGTACAACCGGTACCAAAAGGACGGGTTACACCTGAACCCAAAGGGGTCCAATATCCTAGCGGGCACATTTAATAAAGCTGTTAGTGAGGGTTTAAACTAATTTGGCAGGGGGAGTGTGATGCACCATCAATAACTCACTCTGAGACGTAAGAAGCGAGATATCAGCTTTTATTGACTGGAAGAATGAACAACACTACATCCTGGAGAATGAGGCCGGGCTCAGGCCTCAATCGCCTTTATACAGGGGTCTGTGGGAGGAGCCACAGGAGCAGTCCAGACAGGTATATGTAGTTCACCACAGAATGGGAACGGAGGGGGGTTGGGCTGAGGAAGAGGAAAACAGAAATAAATCAAAGATAGGGTGCAACAGAGATTATAGAAAGAACAGGCAGGAGATGAGGCTTAATCAAAGCCAGTGACGTGAGTTACAGGGCAATGGGTGCGTGGAACTATTAAAACTGAAAGCAACAAATACTGGACCGAGTGTTGTACTTGAATGCACGCAGCGCAAGGAATAAAATGCATAATCTTGAAATTCAGCTACAGACTGGCAAATATGACACAAAATACTCTGCAGATGCTGCAGTCAAAGCAACATGCACAACTCGCTGGAGGAACTCAGCAGGTTGGGCAGCATCGTGGGTGCTTAATGTCCAAGGATATACAGTGTTTCAGAAAGATAGGTTAGTAAGCAAAGGAAGTGGTGTGGCCCTGTGTACAGGAAATGGTATTAAATCATTACAAAGGAATGACATGGGGATTAGAAGGTGTAGAGTATCTATGGGTTGAATTAAGAAATGACAAGGGTAAAAGGACCCTGACAGTTATATACAGGCCTCCAAACAGCATCCGGGATGCGGACTGCAAATTTAGCAAGAGATAGAAAAGGCGAGTCAGAAGGGCAATATCATGATAATCGTTGGGGATTTTAACAAGAAAGTGGTTTGGAAAAACCAGGTCAGTAGTGGATCTCAAGAGAGAGAATTTCTAGAATGTCTAAAAGATGGCCTTTTAGAATAGCTCGTTGTTGAGCCCACTAGGAGATCAGCTGTGCTGGATTGAGTGTTGTGCAATGATCCGGAGATGACAAGAGAGCTTAAGGTTCAGGAACCCCTTAGGGAACAGTGATCACAATATGATTGCGTTACATTGAAACTGAGAGGGAAAAATAAACGTGTTAGTATTTCAGTGGAATAAAGGAAATTACAATGGTAAAGGAGGGGAACTGGCTGAAGTTGACTGGAAAGAGACATTTGCAGGAAGGACAGCAGAGCAAAAAATGAGGGAAGTGCAAGACAGATCTTTTTCCAAATAAGAAGAAATTTTCAAAGGGAAGAAGGACACTACCGTGGCTGACAAGTGAAGTCAGAGCCAAAGTAAAAGCAAAAGGAAGCCAGAGCTAGTGGGAAGGTACAGGATTGGAGTACTTTAAAAAACTTGTGGAAGAAATCTAGGAAGGTCATTTGGAAGGAAAAGATGAATCATGAGAGGAAGCTGGTGACCTATATGAAAGAATATATTAAAAGCTTTTTTAAGTATATAAACGGTGAAAGAGAGTCAACTGTAGATATAGGACTAATATAAACAAACGCTGGGGATATTGTAATGAGAGATGCAGCGATAGCAGTGGAACTGAATGAGTAATTTGCATCAGTCTTCACAGTGGAAGACGTCTACAGTGTATTGGATATTCAAGAGTGTTAGGGAAGTGAAGTTTGTGCAGTGAAAATTATGACTGAGAAGGTGCTCAGGAAGCTTAATGTCCTGAGGGTGGATAAATCTCCTGGACCTGATGGAATGCACCCTGGGGTTCTGAAGGAAGTAGCTGGAGAGATTGCGGAGGTGTTAATGATGATCTTTCAAGAATCGATAAATTCTGGGATTGTTCCAGATGACTAGAAAACTGGAAATGTTACCCCGCTATTTAAGAAGGGTGGGCGGCAGCAGAAAGGAAACTATAGTCCTGTTAGCCTGACATCAGTGGTTGGGAAGTTGTTGGAATCAATTGTTAGGGATGAGATTACGGAGTACAAGAGACACATGACAAGATATGCCAAAGCCAGCATGGATTCCTGAAAGGAAAATCCTGCCTGAGAAACCTACTGCAAATCTTTGAGGAAATTATAAGCAGGGTACACAGAGGAGATGCAGTAGACGTGGTGTACTTGGATTTTCAGAAGGCCTTTGACAAGGTGCCGCACATGAGGCTGCTTAGCAAGATAAGAGCCCATGGAATTACAGGGAAGTTACTAGCGTGGGTGGAGCACTGGCTGGTCGGCAGAAAACGGAGAGTGGGAATAAAGGGATCCTATTCCTGCAGAAGCGTTAACTGGATTATAGTAAGAATTTTGATAACGTTCCCCTAATTAGGCCAGGTCAGGGTGGCAGGGAGCATAGATCCAGGGAAACTTGGCTTTGTGGATGCCGAAATGACTTGACCACAGAAGGCAGAGGGTGGTGGTAGAGTGAGCGTATTCTCTCTGGAAGCCAGTACCCAGGAGTGTTCTGAACCGATCTGTTCAGGCAACCCTGTTCGTTGTGATTTTTACTTCACTCAGAAGGTGATGTGAATGTGGAACCAGGTTCAATTTCAGCATTAAAGAGAAGTTTGTGTGGGTACATGGATGAGGGAGGTATTGACAGCTATAGTCTGGATGGGTCCAGGCAGAGAATGGCACAGACTAGATGGGCCGAAAGCCCTGTTCCTGTGCTGTAAGAGAATGAATTACATTGTGCGTCCTACACAACTCCATTTCCCAGGTGACAAATCATTCCAACGAAATGTTCTAAAAAACTGCAAATACAAGAAACACTCAACGGATAAAGAATATCTGTGGAGAGGAACAAAGTTAATGCTTCAGCTCCAACAACCTGTGTCGGAAAGGCTTCAAACAATTTCTGGTCTCCAGCATCTTGAGTGTTTCTTTAATTTCCAGCTGCTCACAGACAGATGACAGTGAGTGGGGATTTCCAAACTCGGTGAGAATACTGAACCCGAGGTAGATAATCAACGATGCAAACACTGAACAGCTCATTCCAGACACTCTCTACCTCTGTGTGTTGAGATTACCTCGCAGGTCTATTCGATTTCTCTGCTCTTTTCTGTCTGTGGCCATTCAGCCCCTCTAACCATCAACAAGATGGCAGCTGCTCTCCCCTCTCAACCACATGTTTCTGCCTGATCCTCATTTCCTCGGTCCCTTCGGTCTCCACACATCTGCCGACCTCTGTTTTATGTGAGGACAATCACTGAGTCTTCACTGCCCTCAGTGGTGGGGATTTATAGACATTCACCACCCTCGGAGCGGAGACATTTCCCCTCATCTCAGTCCCGGACAGTCCACCCCCTTTTTCAGAGACTGGGATCCCTGGTTCAACCGGTAATGATGTTGTGCATTTCAATGTGTTCACCTCTCAGTCCTTGATTCTCTAAATGAAAGGGTTATCGCATTTGATCTTTCTTCATATGATGACCCACCACTCCAGGATTCAGTCTGGTGAATCTTCATTGCGCTCTCTATAACAAATACTCTCTAACCTCTTTGTTAATCCTCTATGGAGTTAATTTCCATCTTCTGAAGCCCCGTGTTTCCCCAAACACTCACCTCCCACCCCTGTCACTATTTCCACCTTCCCACCTCCCCCTCACCTGGATCCACCTCTCACTCTCCAGCTCTTGCCCCATCCCCACCCCTCACCTCTTTTCTCTGACTATTTCCCATCCACTCTCAGTCCAGAGGGAGGGTTTTGGCCCGAAATGCTGATGGTCCATTTCTCTCCACAGATGCTGCCCGACCCACTGAGTTCCTCCGCCAGTTTGTTCTTTGGTCTGTCTAACCCATGTTAGTATGGGGAGCGGGATTTTACACCATATTCCAGGTACAGTCTCAGCAAATCCCAAATAATTGTCACTTTGCCCGGTCCATTGGCCCCACTTGCAGGTCAACAATTGGCAGGTGTTTGCGAAACTGAAACCAAATCTGTAAGGACTGTTTAATAGCAGGATAGAGATTTAAATTTGGAAGTTTAGAGAGCTGTAAAGGTAATGGAGCTCCTAATAATGAGGTTAAATGAAATTGTTTGATAGCTTTTAATTCCAAATCAATCCAAGCTGATTTTTGGCTCTTATCAAGCCAATATAGCCAAAAACATAATTGTCAAGTATTAACAGCCCAATAATACAATCTTAAATTAGGAAGTGCAAATCCACCATCTTTTTTAGATTTTTGTAAATGATACTTATTAATTCTTGATCTTTTATTGTTCCAAATAAAGGACGAAATAATAGAGTCAATTTGATCAAAATTTTTTTAGTTAAAAAGATAGGTATAAATTGAAAAAATATAGAAACATCTAGGTAAAATCATCATTTTCATGGCATGGATACAACCTATTAAAGAAAGTGTAAGTGGGTTCCATCTAGAAAATAATTGTTTCATAAAGTCCAATAAAGGAACTACATTAGTTTTATAAAGATCTTTATATTTTTTAGTAATTATAATACCTAAATATTTAAAAGAATTAACAATTCTAAATGGAATATAGTTATATATCAAAACAGGAGCATTTAATGGAAACAATGCACTTTTATTTAAGTTAAGTTTATATCCTGAAAATTTTCCAAAATCATTTAGTATTTCCAGAAGATTAGCAATAGATTCTTCAGGGTTCGAAATATAAACCAATAAAGCCTGTTTGATCCTTAGAGATGATTTGAGTTAAAATTGGGAAGCTAAGAGCTTATTATTTTTCTCCCCAAAGATATAAAACTGACTTTTCAATTTAAGCAAATATTCTTCAATAGGATAAGTTAATAATAAATTATATTGTGATTGTAATTCCACTCTTCTTTTAAACAAATCAATATTTGGAGAGTTTGCATTGATGTTATCTAAATCTTTAATTTGTTTCGAAATCTTATCTAATTCCGTTCTTGTCTGTTTCTTCAGCTTAGCTATATACTAAATAATCTGACCACGTAAATAAGCTTTTAATGTATCCTAAATCACTAACTTTGAGACATTTCCTGTATTATTAAAGAGAAAAAACTCTTTTATCTGAGTTTCAATAAACTCAACAAATTCTGAACTTTGTAACAAATGTTCTGGAAAATGCCAAAATGGTCTTGTAGAAGTGACATCTTTCAGTTCAAATATTAGGTTTAAAGGAGCGTGATCAGAGATAACAATTGCATTATATTCACATTTCTGAACATTAATTAGAAGTCGAGGGTCGACTATAAAATAGTCGATCCTCAAATATTTATTATGAACATGTGAAAAAAAGGAATATTCTCTATCACTAGGAGGCATAATTCTCCAAATTTCAGTTAAGCCATAATCAATTAAAAAGGAATTAATAAATGATGCAGAACAATTAGGGAGTTGATGTTTGGATAATGACTTATCCATTAAAGGATTTAGACAAGTATTAAAATCACCACCCATTAATAACATATATTCATTTAGATCAGGTAATAGAGCAAAAACAGCTTTAAAAATGAAGGATCATCAACATTTGGTCCATATATATTAACCAAAACCATTTTCCTGTTGTAAATTGTTCCTTTAACAATCAAAAATCTACCATTAATGTCAGCTATAATATCCTCCTGGTTAAAAGGAATATTGGAATCAATACAAATGGAAACAGATCTAATTTTACTTTGAGAATTTGCATGAAACTGAGGACCCTCCAAAGTTTAAAAAATCAATTTTTATCACATAACCTGGTATGCATCTCTTATGCAAAGATTATATCAGGTTGGAATCGGTTAATAGCTTTAAATGTTTTCTTGTGCTTAATGGGATGATTCCAACCATGGACATTCCAACTTAAAACATTTAGATAGATAGATAGATACTTTATTCATCCCCATGGGGAAATTCAACTTTTTTTTCCAATGTCCCATACACTTGTTGTAGCAAAACTAATTACATACAATACTTAACTCAGTAAAAAATATGATATGCATCTAAATCACTATCTCAAAAGCATTAATAATAGCTTTTAAAAAAGTTCTTAAGTCCTGGTGGTTGAATTGTAAAGCCTAATGGCATTGGGGAGTATTGACCTCTTCATCCTGTCTGAGGAGCATTGCATCGATAGTAACCTGTCGCTGAAACTGCTTCTCTGTCTCTGGATGGTGCTATGTAGAGGATGTTCAGAGTTTTCCATAATTGACCGTAGCCTACTCAGCGCCCTTCGCTCAGCTACCGATGTTAAACTCTCCAGTACTTTGCCCACGACAGAGCCCGCCTTCCTTACCAGCTTATTAAGACGTGAGGCGTCCCTCTTCTTAATGCTTCCTCCCCAACACGCCACCACAAAGAAGAGGGCGCTCTCCACAACTGACCTATAGAACATCTTCAGCATCTCACTACAGACATTGAATGACGCCAACCTTCTAAGGAAGTACAGTCGACTCTGTGCCTTCCTGCACAAGGCATCTGTGTTGGCAGTCCAGCAACCGGATATTTAACTGTTTAAATATCATCATGAGACTTTGTATCTAAACATAGTAGTTAGAGGCAGGTCAGGATAAGGTAGTCGAGAATGGCAGAGATAAACAACAGTAATAATAATTTGCGTATGCTCCGGAATTCCTAAGTGGGGATAAAAAGTAAGAAAAGAAAAAATGAAAAAACCCACCCAACCCACAAAGCCCGGAAATAAGTCGATATTGATCGACGCAAGCCCCAAAGAATGCATGAAAAGCAATTATAAACTCCACCTGCCTGAATAGAAGGTAAAAATGAAAAGAGTAATCTCTGTCTCCCTTTTCCGGATATACATCTCATTACAGTCGAAATACAGCTCATTACAGTTGAGTTGAAAAGAACAGTTATTAAAAAAAATGACCTTCAGTTTTTAAAATAACCTACATAATATTAGATAAGGAAAAAACACGTCCAAAAAAATTCTTGAAATATTTGCTCAGAAGAAAACCAATCATCACCTTTAAATTATCCAATCTATCTTTAAAACATAAAGAAACCCAGATAATTACTTAAAGTTCTTAACGAAAGCATACGGAGCAAAAAAGCAATTAGTTCATTTAAATGTTGCAAACAGAAAAAAGAATTCTAGATGGTTCAAAGTTATCTACAGTCTTTCGACAGTTCCCTTGCTATGTTATCTGAGGTTAAAACCATACAAACCAGTCTATTTCAAAGATAGAAGTACATTTTAAGGTAAAGACTTTCTATAGCCATCAGATCTTCCGAATTCATCACTCCTTACATCGTGAGACAATCAAACAGTTGTAAATCATTCAAACTTTAGGCTTCGGACTCGTCAGGGAGAGAATTAATAAAACGCAATGCTTCAGCTGGGTGAATTTTTGACGAAAAGCCTTAATTTAGCTGGGTATTGAAGAGATGGATGCAACTGTCTTTGATAAGCCGTACACATAACAGCAGCGAATCCAGAGCATTTCTGAACAATTTCACGTGGAAAATCTTGGCAGAATTGAATCTCAGAGCTTTGAAATTGAAACAACCTTTGTTTTCTAGCAAGCTTAATAATGCGGTCTTTGTCTCTAACATGAAGAAAACACACAACAATATGTCTGTTTTTACCTTGAACCGAGGACTTTAAAGCACCAACTCTATGAGCCATTTCAATCTCCGACAGTTGTGGGCAAGGCTCCAGAAATAACGATTGAAACATTTTAGCAAAATAATCCAGTGTGTCGGTGGATTCTGATTTCTCTTTTAATCCAACAATTCGAATATTGTTCTGACGAGAGCGAGCCTTCAAATTGTTACGTACCCCTAGGGTTCACATTTTCTGTGGATAACTGCTTCAAAGTGTCGGGAGAATGAGTCTGGCTTTTGGACACTGTTTGTGCTGCTAGTGAGAGAGAGAGAAGGGGGGGGGGGCGGGTGGTGCCCAGAGCAGATGAGAGAGAGACACACATAGTTTAGTATTATGGCTTTTTCACTGATTATTTACCTTTGCTACAAGGACACTCTTCTTTGCTCGTTAACGTTCTTGCTGAGACAGCAAGGAGTGGCCCAGTTTGATGGACATGGACATGGTCAGTTGATGGATGGCTGATACCCCGGCAGGGGAGATAAAAGGCAGGTCTGCTGAGACACGGGCAGACACGCCACGGGACACTGAAAGAGCGTTGTGCACCCACAGGAAGGTGGGGGTTTGGAGGATCAATGCGGGGGAATCAGTCAGAGGCTCACAGTGTATGAAGGCAGGCCAGTGGGGGCTTGTGTGTGTGTCCACCCTCGCCTGGGTGACGGGCCCACCACTGTAGAACCGTCTGGACGGGAACGGAGGGGTCACAGTCAGTGACCACAACAGAACAAGAAGACAACAGAAGGGTTGCCTGCTGCAACTGCTTCTCTCTCTCTCTCTCTCTCTCTCTCTCTCTCTCTCTCTCTCTCTCTCTCTCTCTCTCTCTCTCTCTCTCTCTTTCTCTCTCTCTCTCTCTCTCTCTCTCTCTCTCCAACAGTACAACAGCAACTACCTCGACTTGAACTGAACTGAACTGAACTGTGCATCATCTTAAGACTCTTCATTTACCTCTAGACTTTGAAAGAGCTTGGTTTTGATTTATATCTCCACACTTCTGTATATATCATTGCTAACCTGTTTTATATGTCTGTTTGCATTTTTATTGTACTGTATTACTAGTTTACTAATAAACACTTTTAGTTACAGTAATACCAGACTTCAACGTATCATCCCATTTCTGCTGGTTTTGTAACCCGTTCATGGGGTACGTGACAAATTGGGGGCTCGTCCCGAGATTTGAATATCAAATTGGGGGCCTGTTGAATTGATTGGGGTAAGTTCCCTTATTTAATCTGCTGTGGAAAGACACGGAAGGTAAACCTGGCGGGGTTGAGCTTCAGCTTCAGATGGAAAGATTAAGGATGGAGGAGGAGGAAAGGAAAAGGGAGCATGAGCTCTGAGTGATGAAGCCGGAGGCTGAGGAGGCCGAAAGGAGGAGAGAGAGCGAGAAAGAGGAAAAGGAAAGAGAGCGAGAAGGGAGAAAGAAAGGCAGTTTGAGATGGATAGGATAAGAGTGTTGCAGGCAGGGGGACACGTGGTGGACAGTCAGGGGGTTCAAGGTTAGTCAGGAGGTTAAGTTGGTACCCCTGTTCGAGGAGATGGATGTCGATAGGTACTTCCTCCATTCTGAGTAAGTTGCTATGAATCAGGACTGGCCTAAGAAGTGGGCTGTTCTGTTACAGAGTGTTCTTAAGGGGAAGGCTCAGCAAGCCTATTCAGCATTGTCTATGGATGAGGCGAAAGATTATGATGAAGTAAAAGGGGCTGTACTGAGGAGTTACGAGTTGGTGCCCGAGGTGTATAGACAAAAGTTCAGAGACTGAAGGAAGCAGTGGAATCAGACGTTTACGGAGTCTGCATACGAGAATTGTGTGTACTTTGACTGTTGGTACGCTACAGAAAGGGTGGAGGAAGATTTTGACCACCTGAGGGATTTGATCCTAATCGGGGAATTTAAAAGTTGTGTTCCGGATAATGTCCGGACATACCTGAATGAGAAGAAGATTGTCTATATCAGAATCTGCCAAGTTAGCAGATGAATACGCCTTAGCCCATAAGGTGAAGTTTTCCCCAAGTAAGAGCTACCAGAGGGGTAGTAGGGATGGTAGAGAAAGCCCACCGGCTAAGTCAGAGAATAAGCCGGAGACTAGTGGAAAGGGTAAGGAGGAGGAAAAGCAGGCTGGAAGGAAGTTTCCTAGTTTTACGTGTTATAATTGTGGGAAGGTTGGCCACATAGCATCTAAGTATCTAGCTCCAAATAAAGAGACAGGAAAGGGAAAGGCGCCAACCCCAACTGCCTGTATTAAGCATTCTCCCCATACTTTCCTCCATTCACCATAAAATTATTTCCAGTCATAACCACCATTTCTGCCCTGAAGAAAAATCTCTAGTTGTCCACTCGATCTACTGTATGCCTCTGATCATCTTGTACACCTCAATCAAGTCAGCTCTCCTGCACCTTCACTCCAAAAAGAAACACCCTCGCTCGCTCAAAGCATCATCACCGCACATGCCCTCTAATCCAGGCAGCATCCTAGTAAACCTCCTCTGCACCCTCTCTATCGTCTCCACATCCTTCCTATAATGAGGCACTCAGAACTGAACACAATATTCCAAGTGCGGTCTAACCAGGATTTTTAGAGTTACAACATGACCTTGTGGCTCCTGAACTCAATCCCCTCACTAATGTCGCTGACACCCAATTCGTCTTCTTCAACTGCCTATCAATGTGTGAAGAAACATTGCGGGATCTGTGAATGTGGACCCTAACATCCCTCTGATCCACCAGACTGCTAACAATCCTGCTGTTAACCCTGTATCTGCCTTCAAGTTCGTCCTTCCGAAGTGAATCACTTCGCACTTTTCTGTGTTGAACTCCATCTGCCACTTCTCATCCCTGTTCTGCATCCTGTCAATGTCCTGTTGTGACCTACGACAATCTTCTACACTACCCACAACTCTAGCAATCTCCATATCATCTGCAAACTTACAAATTCCACCCTTCCACTTCCTCAAACAAATCATTTATTAAACAAATACTAAAAACAGGGGATCATAGAACAGATCCATGCACGTCACCACTGGTTACCAACCTCCAAGGAGAAAACACTCTCTGCATAATTATCTAACTGCCTTCTCTGGATAAAAAAAAGAGTTTTGAATACAGCAGATGACTTTCCCTGGATACTGAAATAGCCTATCATGGTGAAACCTATCAAATGCCTTATTAAAATCCATTTTTACCTGATCAACATCTCTACCATTATCAATGTGCTTTGTCACATCCTCACAAAATACAACCTGGCTTCTGAGACACAACCTGCCCCTCTGAAAGCCATAATGACCATTTCAAATCAGGTCTCCAAACTCTCATACATAATGGCTCTAAGAATCTTTTCCAATAGTTTGCACACAGAGGTCAGACTCACTGGACTATAATTTTCAGAGTTATCTCTACTTTTTTTAAACAGAGGAATAATATTTTCCACATTCCAAAACTCTGACACTACTACCCTGGCCAGTGATAAAGCCAGGGGTGCAGCAATCTCTAACCCACGCTTCCCGCAGTGACCTGGGGTATATTGTGACTACACCAGAGCACTTGTCTATCCTCATGATTTTCAAAAGTTCCAGCACATCCTCGCTCTTAACCTTGACATGTTGACTCACATTAGCCCATTTAACACTCTCACAAACGTCACAATCCCGCTCACTGGTAAATACTGAGGTAAAGTCTTCATTCAGGACCTGCCCCACCTTCCCCGCCCCCAGCGCATGTTTCATTTTCTATCCTAGAACAGTTCCTATCTTCAAACTAGTCATCCTTTTCTTCTTCTTCTTCACATAAATTGACAACGTCTTGGGCATTTACTTAATCTTAGTTGCTAAGTCCTTTCTAGCTCTCTTAATTCCATTCTTCCGTTCGTCCTTGACTACCGTGTAACTCTGAGCCTTGCTTCAGAAACCTTTAATCAGCCTCTTGACGAGATGTTCCACATCTCTTGTCACCCATGGTTCCTTCACCCTACCGTCCTTTCCCTGCCTCAATGGGACAAACCTATCCAGGACCCTATGGAAGTCTTTCCTACAGTGCTTCCACATTTCCGTTGTGCATTTCCCAGAGCGCATCCGTTCCCGATTTATGCTCCGAGGTTCCAGCCTGGGAGCATTTTAATTCCACTTCTGACAATTAATTACTTTGTGTCTGACGCAGAGCTGCGGGGTGAGACCGGGACAGGGTGATTCTTTTGGGGCTGACATGGGCTGTTAGACCAAAAGATATAGGAGCAGGAGTGGACCATTTGGCCCATCGAGTCTGCTCCACCATTCAATCATGGGCTGATGCACTTCATCCAGTCATCCCCACTCTCCTGCTTTCACCCCATACACTTTGATGTCTTGGCTAATCAAGAACCTATCAATCTCTGCCTTAAATACACCCAATGACCTGGCCTCTCGTGGCAACAAATTCCACACATTTACCACCCTCTGACTAAAGTAATTTCTCCACATCTCTGTTCCAAAAGGACGTCTTTCAATCCTGAAGTCATGCCCTCTTGTCCTAGAATCCCCTACCAGGGGTAATAACTTTGCCATATCTAATCTGTTCAGAGCTTTTAACACTTGGAATGAGATCCCACTCATTCTGCTGAACTCCAGTGAATACAGCCCAACAGCTGCCAGACATTCCTCATAAGATAACACTCTCATTCCTGGAATCATTCTGGTGAATATTCTCTCAACCCTCTCCTATGTCAGTATATCCTTTCTAAAATAAGCCCAAAACTGCACACAATACTCCAAGTGTGGTCTCACGAGTGTCTTATAGAGTCTCAAAATCACATCCCTGCTCCTGTACTCTATTCCTCTAGAAGTGAATGCCAACATTGCATTTGCCTTCTTCACAACTGACTCAACCTGGAGGTTTACCTTTAGGGTATCTTGCACAAGGTCTCCCAAGACCCTTTGCATCTCTGCATTTTGAATTCCCTCCCTATTTAATTAATATTCTGTCCGTTTACTTTTTCCACCAAAGTGCGTGACCATACTCTTTCCAACATTGTATTTCACTTGCCACTTCTTTGCCCATTCTCCTAAACTATTAGCTTCCTGAGCACCTTCTCAGTCGTAATCTTCACGACACAAACTTCACTTCCCTGACACTCTGGGATATCGGGTATATTGCAGATGTCTTCCACTGTGAGGACTAATACAAAGTACATGTCTAGTTCCTTTGTCATCTCTGCATCTCTCATTATAATATCTCCAGCATCATTTTGTATTATACTATATCTACCCTCGACTCTCTTTTACCCTTTATATACTTTTGGCATCTTCTTTGATATTAGTCCCCTGCTTCCTCTCATAATTCATCTTTTCCTTCTGAATGACCTTCCTAGATTTCTTCTGCAAGTTTTTTAAAGCTCCCCAATCCTCTATCTTCCCACTAGCTCTGGCTTCCTCTTTTGCTTTTACTTTGGCTCAGATCTCACTTGTCATCCATGGTAGTGTCCTTCCTCCCTTTGAAAATTTCTATTTATTTGGAATATATCTGCCTTACACTTCCCTCATTTTTCACAGAAACTCCACCCATTGCTGCTCTGTTGTCCTTCCTGCAAATGTCCCTTTCCAGTCAACTTCTGCCAGTTCCCCTCTCATGCCATCGTAATTTCAATAGACAATAGACAATAGGTGCAGAAGTAGACCATTCGGCCCTTCGAGCCTGCACCACCATTCTGAGATCATGGCTGATCATCTACTATCAATACCCGGTTCCTGCCTTGACCCCATATCCCTTGATTCCCCTATCCATAAGATACCTATCTAGCTCCTTCTTGAAAGCATCCAGAGAATTGGCCTCCACTGCCTTCCGAGGCAGTGCATTCCAGACCTCCACAACTCTCTGGGAGAAGTTTTTCCTTAACTCTGTCCTAAATGACCTACCCCTTATTCTCAAAACATGCCCTCTGGTACTGGACTCTCCCAGCATCTGGAACATATTTCCTGCCTCTATCTTGTCCAATCCCTTAATAATCTTATATGTTGCAATCAGATCCCCTCTCAATCTCCTTAATTCCAGCGTGTACAAGCCCAGTCTCTCTAACCTCTCTGCGTAAGACAGTCCAGACATCCCAGGAATTAACCTTGTGAATCTATGCTGCACTTCCTCTACAGCCAGGATGTCCTTCCTTAACCCTGGAGACCAAAACTGTACACAATACTCCAGGTGTGGTCTCACCAGGGCCTGTACAAATGCAAAAGGATTTCCTTGCTCTTGTACTCAATTCCCTTTGTAATAAAGGCCAACATTCCATTAGCCTTCTTCACTGCCTGCTGCACTTGCTCATTCACCTTCAGTGACTGATGAACAAGGACTCCTAGATCTCTTTGTATTTCTCCCTTACCTAACTCTACACCGTTCAGATAATAATCTGCCTTCCTGTTCTTACTCCCAAAGTGGATAACCTCACACTTATTCACATTAAACGTCATCTGCCAAGTATCTGCCCACTCACCCAGCCTATCCAAATCACCCTGAATTCTCCTAACATCCTCATCACATGTCACACTTCCACCCAGCTTAGTATCATCAGCGAACTTGCTGATGTTATTCTCAATGCCTTCATCTAAACCGTGGATGTAAATCGTAAACAGCTGTGGTCCCAATACTGAGCCCTGTGGCACCCCACTAGTCACCACCTGCCATTCCGAGAAACACCCATTCACCGTTACCCATCCTTTATTCAACTGAAATAACGACACATTGGAATTTAGTTTCTGCTTCTAAAATTTCAAAGTGAACTCAATCATACTGTGATCACTGTTCCCTACAGGTCCCTTAAACTGAACCTCCCTTATCACCTCCAGATCATTGCACAACACCCAATCCAGCACAGCCAATCCACTAGTGGGCTCGACAACAAGCTGTTCTAAAAAGCCATCCCTTAAGGCTTATTTATGCTTCTGCATCAAATGAATGCCACAGGTATGGTGTAGCCGAGTAACCTACGCTTACCCTATGCCCTACCCTGACGCGCACCTCTCCAAATATATAACTGCGCATTGCGGCAACACAGACTGCAGCGACTGTGATTGGTCCGCTTGGCAGCATCGCATTTCCTCCTGTCTATAGGCATACTGTGCGTTTACTGATGCGAAATAAATCTGCCTGCCGACATCCGAAAATATTTGAAATGCATTTCCTCGTCCGTGTCTCTCAGTGGCCGGACAAGCAGAGAAAATTCACCCTCCTCCTGCCTCAATCCGTTCAATGGTCGTACACACCATCTCCTCCGACGTCTTCTCTCTTTTCTGTGTTGCAGTAATTTCAATAAAAGTAGCCGTTGTTCAACATTTATTAGCTCCAACTCCAACATGAAGCGCTCAGTCGCCATTAGAAACCCCACCGCCAACCAGCGTTTTGGCGGTGAATTGCAGAGTGACACAGACACACCAACACACAGGAATAATGCTTCTTTTTTCTTTCTCATACATTTCAGGCCTCTTAAAGCTATGCTTGTTGTTAAGACGTTCTCTAAATTCTCTCTTTTGAGGTCCAGTGGTGGCTTGTTTTTTCCAGATACACTTTCATGTTAAAATCTCCAACGATTATCATGACATTGACCTTCTGACACGCCTTTTCTATCTCCTGCTGTAATTTGTAATCTACACCCCGGTTGCTGTTTGGAGGCCTGTGTACAACTGCCATTCGGGTCCTTTTACCCTTGCCATTTCTTAACTCAACCCATAGAGACTCTACACCTTCCAATCCTATGTCATCCCTTTCTAATGATTTAATATAATTTATTATACACAGAGCCACACCTCCCCCTTCTGCCTACTAACCTATCTTTCCGATACACCGTATATCCTTGGATGTTCAGCTCTCAATGGCAGCCATCCTTCAGCCAAGTTTCAGAGATGGCCACAACGTCATACTTGCCAATCTGTAGCTGAATTTCAAGATCGTCCATTTTATTTCTTATGCTGCGTGAATTCAAATATATCACTTTCAGTCCAGTATTTATTGTTTTAGCTGCACCATGCCTCTATTACCCTGTAACTCATCCCACCGGCTGTGATTAAGCCTCATCTCCTGCCTTTCCTTTCTATCATCTCTGCTGCACGCTATCTCTGATTTATTTCTGTTTTCCACTTCCTCAGTCCTATCACTCCGGATCCCATCCCCCTGTGAAATTGGTTTAAACCCTCCCTAACAGCTCTATTCAAGCTCCCTGCTAGGATTTTGGACTGTTTTGGGTTCTGCTGTAATCTGTCCTTTTCGTACAGGTCGTACCTCCCCCGAAGATGCCCCAATGATCCAGGAGCCCGAAACCCTGCCCCCTACACCAGTCTCTCAGCTACACAATAATGTGCCTGATCATGCTGTTCTTGCGCTCGTTAGCATGTGGCACAGGCAGCAATCCTGAGATTACTACCCTGGACGTCCTGCTTTTCAGCTTCCTACTCAAATCCTGAATTCTCTCTTCAGGACCTCCTCTCTTTTTCTACCAGTGTCATTGGTATTGACATGTGCCAAGACTTCTGGCTGTTCACCCTCTCTCTTCAGAATACTCTGCACCCGATCCGAGACATCCCGTACCCTGGCATCTGGGAGGCAACTCACCATCTCTATCAGGCTGACAGAACCTCCTGTCTGATCCCCTCACTATGGGATCCCCTATGACTACCACAGTCCTCATCTTCCTCTTTCCCTTCTGCTCCATGGAACCAGTCTCAGTGCCAGAGACCCGATCGCCATGGTGATCCTCTGTCAGGTCATCTCCCCACAACAACATCCAAACTGAGATAATGATTACTGAAGGGGACGGCCACAGGGATGCTCTCTACTGTCTGAGCTCTTCCCTTCCCTGACAGTCACCCACTTATCTAACTCCCAGCCTCGGGGTGACTGACTCCTTGTAGCTCCGATCTACCTCCTGCTCACGTTCCATTATAAGCTATAGGTCAACAAGCCACAGCTCCAGATCCCTAACACGGTCTCTCAGAGGCTACACTTCGGAGCACCTGTCGCGAATATGGCCATCCGGGAGACTGGAAGATTCCCGGGATTCCCACATCTTACACCCAGAGCAGAGTACTAACCCTACAGACATGCTATGGTACATGTTTATATGCTCAGTAAACACGTTCACTGCTTAATCGCCTGGAGGAGGGAAGGAGATGTGAGGTGTCCAGATCTGTTCATAACACAGAAACTGAGGACGGAAATCTAATGACCACGTCGTGATTCTGCATCAAGTGGTTCGAATGGCAGATTGTATTCTGACCATCACCGCACAGGGAGTGGAGATTATGTAATGGGCTGGTGTAGCCACCATTGTACAGGGTGTTAGTGAGGCCACAGCTGGAATTCTATGCACAGTTTTAATCCCCACGCAGAATGAAACCTTAAGAGTAGCTATGGAGCCAGCCAGAGCAGTTTTACTAGTGGAATACATGGGATGATTTACCAGCAGAGGTGAGATGATCTGGCCCTGAATTTAGAACATATTCACAAACGATAGGGTATTTGTGGAGCATCTTGATAGAGTATCTCTCCTCATCATTTAGAGAGCCACAGAGAGAGGTCGATAAGTGATGCTCATTTCAAATGGAGATGTGTGAAAATTCCTGCAATTTTATATCTTCTATTTAATCTCGCTTTGTGATCAATAAGGTATCTATCTATTTCAGTGCGTACAATCTTTGGCATCCACTGCTCTGAGGGTGTGAAGGCCAGTTGGCTGGGTATTTTTGAGTTGGAGATAGATAATTAAGGGGAGTGAGGGGAATGGACACAGAAGCTTAGATTATACACAGGCGTGTTGAATAATCATAAGGTCATAAGACAGCAGGAGAATTTTTCCTCTTCTCTGTTCTATATGGAGGTCCCGCTATTCTGTGGGTGTGTTCCCCTGGTCTCCGACTACGGGAAAAATCCTCTCCACATGCACTCTTTCTCGGCTTTTTGGTATTCGAGAACCTCCCTCATTTATTCCTAACCGGTATCGGATACAGGCCCAGAGACATCGAATGCTGCTCAGGCGTTAACCCTGTCAGCCTTGGAATCATTTTTATGAACCTCCTCTGGACTCTGTCCAATTCCAGCACATTTTCCTGAGATGAGTCCCTGCACTGCTCATGATAGTCTGCATGGTTTACTCAATACCTTATGTCTCAACGTTGTATCCTCACGAATAGTCCTCTCATTATGAATGGTGACATCATATTTACATAACTTCAAAAGTGAATGGCTAGAGTGGAGAGTAGAAGGAAAGACGATGGGCAGAGATTTTTTTTAACTGGAAGGAGAAATCAATATTTACGCCTTCAGGTTGGAGCTACGCAGGTGGAGTATGATGTGTTTCTCCTCAATCCTGAGGCTGTCAAGTTCAGCAACTCCAGCCGTTGTTATTCTGCCATCATCCCTGCTTGTGTCCCCTTCCTGTCAACTTTGGTGATCTCTTCTCCCGTGCCTCTGTAGTTCCTTCACTCCACAAATAATGATGCATCTTGTTGTACCTTTCCCCTCTCACAGTACAGGGTGAATTCTAAACTGTTAATAAAGCGTCCACATGTTTGCTTTACCATACATTCCCTAATTGAATTTGGTTCATTACACGACACCCAATCTAGTGGGCACAATTACAAGCTGTTCTAAAAGGCATCTCATTGGTATTTTCCAAATTCCCTCTCTTGAGATCAAGCACCAACCTGATTTTCATAATCTACCTCCACCCATCCAGCTCATGGACTGTTTGCCCCACTCCGATCAGGGGGTGGACTAACGCAGCATCCTCACCAGTAATATCAGCCTCTGGGACAGCTACTTTTCCCAAGCAGTGAGGCTGATAAATATCTCTACCCGCTAACCCCCCTCCTCCACACCACCAAACACCTCTACTTTATAATTTCCTGTCTGTCAGGCATCCTTTGCTGATCGTTACTTTACGGTTCCCCCCGTATTCCGAAGGCAGAGTGTTCCTATGAAACCTTTCTTAAGCCGAAATGTTGTAAAACGAAGAAGCAATTACCATTAATTTATATGGAAAAAAAATTTGAGCATTCCCAGACCCAAAAAAATAACCTACCAAATCAAAGCAAATAACACGTAAAAACCTAACATTACACTAACATATAGTAAAAACAGGAATGATATGATAAATACACAGCCTATATAAAGTAGAAACAATGTATATACAGTGTAGTTTTGCTTAGCAAGATCGGGAAGACGGCGAGCCAAATCCAATTTGTAGAAAAAAAAATCGGCGGGTACACGTATGTGCACACACCTGCCCGTGCAAGGCTTCACGGTCATGGTAGTCTTTCTCAGGGTAAAACACGCATTCAACGCGGGCGTCTTTTTTCGAAAAAGCGAAAACCCTCTTTTTCATAAAAGTGAAGTTGCGTAAAGCGAATGTTTATAAAGCAGTGCAATCTGTGCACAGTATACTAGCTGTGGATATATGCTTTCATTATTGTGTTTTTGTGTTGCATTGGAGCCGGAGTATTAATTGTTTCGATCTCATTTACATTTGTCTGCTGGAAATGGAATTAAACGACCTTGAATCTTGAATAAACATTTCAGCAGGCTGCAGCGTCACATTTCTGTCTCCCAGCGTTATTGCGGCAGAGCGCCACCTGGTGGCAATGGAGTCCACAAATCAGGGGTTCCTGTTATTGTAGCAAATCACCACCAAGTGGCAGTGTTGTCCACAAAAGGGCGAGGTTTACAGCGATAGGGAGGAGTGCGGAGGGCTGGAAGCCAACTCTGCAAATGGATGAAGTGCTAGACCTGCGCCAAACCACTCTCCTCACCACTAGTCAGGGTCCCAAACAGTCTTTCCATATGAGGCCACTTTTCAACACCGTGCCTGTTGGTATCATCTACAGTTTCTAGTTTTCCAGGTGTGGCCTCCTCGATATCAGTGAGACCCGATGTAGTCTCTGCATTCTGCTCTCTGTCCCGATGAGATTCTGCTGACGTTGGAGATGCAGAGTAACATACACAGAATGTTGGAGGAAGTCAGGTAGCTTCTGTAGAGGGGGATAAAGCAAAGCAGAGATTTCCTGCCGAGACCCTTCATCGGGACTGGAAGTGGGGAGAAGCCGGAATAAGATGGTGCGGGGAGTGGAAAGAG
This sequence comes from Hemitrygon akajei, assembly GCF_048418815.1. Classification (NCBI taxonomy): domain Eukaryota; kingdom Metazoa; phylum Chordata; class Chondrichthyes; order Myliobatiformes; family Dasyatidae; genus Hemitrygon; species Hemitrygon akajei. Next base: position 19,007,570 of record NC_133132.1, on the reverse strand, counting down.
TCCAAGCTGGGAGATGATAGGTGAAACCAGATAAGAGTGAAGGTGAGTGGGTGGGAGAGGTGGGAGATGAAGTGAGATGCTGTGAGGTAGTTGGTGGAAAACGCAAAGGGCTGAAAAGAAGGAATCTGATAGGATAGGAGAGCGGACAATGGGAAAACAAGGAAGTAAAAGAGGAACCAGAGGGAGAAGATGTGTAGTGGAGAAGACAGAGCTGGGGAGACAGAATGGAGGAGACGGGAGTGACATTTGCAACTTTCTAGTCTGCCAGATCCGTTCCAAATTCCAGTGATTCGTGATAGATCATTATTCATTACTTTCGGAGAAAACTAAGGGGGAGCTTCTTCATTCAGAGGTGGGGAGAGTGTGCAACGAGCTGCCAGAGCAAGTGGTAGGGATGATTCCAACCTTTAAGAGAAGTTTGTTTAGGTCCATGGATGAGAAGGATATGGAGGGCTATGGTCCAGGTGGAAGTTGTTGGAACTCGGCAGATTAATGCTCAGGCACGGACTAGATTGGCCGAATGGCATTTTCCTGTGTTGTAGTGTTCTATGACTCTAAAACTCTCTAAACTCTTCACGATCTCTTCAGCTACCTCTTTCTGAACCCTGGGGTCTCCACCTTCTGGTCCAGGAGTCTTATCTACCTTCAGGCCTTTCAGCTTCCAAGACACCCTCTCTCCTTGGTAAAAGCATGTATCCCCACTTCTGCCCCAGATACTCCTGAATACGAGTTCACACTGGGGAGAGGCCATTCACCTGCCCAGACTGTGGGAAAGGATTCACTCAGGCATCTCACCTACTGAGACACCAGTCAGTTCACACTGGGGAGAGGCCATTCACCTGCTCAGACTGTGGGAAAGGATTCACTCAGGCATCTCACCTACTGAGACACCAGTCAGTTCACACTGGGGAGAGGCCATTCACCTGCTCAGACTGTAGGAAAGGATTCACTCAGGCATCTCACCTACTGAGACACCAGTCAGTTCACACTGGGGAGAGGCCATTCACCTGCTCAGAATGTGGGAAGCGATTCACTCAGGCATCTCACCTACTGAGACACCAGTCAGTTCACACTGGGGAGAGGCCATTCACCTGCTCAGACTGTGGGAAAGGATTCACTCGGTCATCCAATCTACAGAGACACCAGCGAGTTCACACTGGAGAGAGGCCATTCACCTGCTGTGAATGTGGGAAAGGATTCACTCGATCATTTCATCTACTGATACACCAGCAAGTTCACACTGGGGAGAGGCCGTTCATCTGCTGTGAATGTGGGAAGGGATTCACTCAGTAATCTAACCTTGTGACACACTATCCGGTTCACACTGGGGAGAAAGTTTCAATGAGCTGCATACTGGATATTTGTCCATCACCGTTGCTGAATGCGATTTCGAGAGTGACTGTCGGTGCTGAACTCTGCAATTATTGCTGCTGCTCACCACACCCAGTTCTGCACCCTGGTCACTGGGCATGGGAGGAGTTTCTTCTGCTGCATATTCACCTTTAATGGGACTGGAGTTTAATATTCTGGATCTGAGACAGATAAATGAGTTCTATTTTAAACTCTGTCTCTGGTACGTAGTGAATTTAAAACACACCCAGTACACAGTAGAGAGTCAACCCAGGCCGGCTGGACCCTGTTCCACGATGGTCCGTTTAAATCCTCCCCTGTTGTTCCCCTCTCGCTCTCCCTGTGGTGATGGGTTCCAAACAGTCACCACTCTGTGGGTGAAGAGGTTTCCCTTGAATTTTCTGCAGACTGAAGTTGAGCTGACTGCAGTTATGTCTGAGATGTTCTTCGCCCCTCAAATCTCTGGGCTGAGGAAGAATGACACTGGGAGTTAACCTTCTTATTAACGACTCATTTCCACATTATGGGTCATTTTCCCTGCTTCTAAAGGGTTGTTAGAAAACACCCTGTCCTCTAAAGACTGAAAGCAGAATGGGAAACCATCAGTTGGATGTTCAACGGAGCAGGGTCAGAAACCAGAGGCGGGTCCGCACAGGGCAGAGTTTGGGGCTCTGGACGATGGTCGGGGTAAGAACGTATGATGAGGAGAAGGGAATCAGCAGCGGGGTGAGGCAATGAATGACAGAGTAGTAACATTTTGAAGCTGATTGACAGAGAAAATCTTTTGTTTGTCTGACTGATGACACGAACAATACCCGTAGTGAGGTGCTCCACTGGTCGAGGAACATGTGTGTGTTGGGAATGGCTTTATCTATTGAGGGAGTTGTTCCTGCTTGTTTATCCTGTAATATTATTAATGGCCTCCTAGGTTCCTCCAGCATTTTGTGTATGTGTTGCTTGGATTTCCAGCATCCACAGATTTTCTCCTGTTTTTGATAAAAGCAAAAGCGGGATCATATAACACAGCAAGAAAACACTGGGAAGTTAGAGGATTGGAAAGCTTGTACACAACCAACAGGAGACAACTATAAAAAACACACAGGAGAGACAAGATGAAAAATTAAGGTAAGTGAGCCAATAATATCAAGTATCAAAAGTTGTTGAGATATATAAAGAGTAAAAGAGAGGCAAGAGTTGATATTGTACCGCTGGAAGATGATGCTGGTGAGTTAGTAACAGAGCAGAGAAACAGCGGCCGAATGTAATAAGTATTTTGTATCAATCTTCACTATGTCTGACTCTAGCAGTATAAGATCATAAGACATAGGAGCAGAATTAGGCCATTCAGCCCATCGAGTCTGCTTCATTGTTCTGTGATGGTTGATCCTTGTTCTCACTCAACCCCGTGCACCTGCCTCCTCGGTATATCCTGTAATGCCCTGACCAATCAGCAAACTATTAGCTTCTGCCTTAAATGTACCCACAGACTTGACCCCCCACCCCCGACGTCTGTGTCAGAGAATTCCACAGATTCACTGCTCTCTGACTAACTAACATCCTCTTTAACTACTCTAAAAGGTCGCTCCTCAGTTTTGAGGCTGTGCCCTCTGTTACGACTACCCCCACCATACGAAAAGTCCTCTCCCCATCCACACTATCTACACCTTTCCATATTCGGGGGGTTTCAGTGAGATTTAACACCCCCCACCCACATTTATTAAACACAAGTCAGTGCAGAAGTACAGGCCCAAGGCTGGCAAACTCTCCTTGTATCTTAACCCCTTCATTCCCGGAATTATCTTCTTGAACACCCTCTGGACTCTCTCCAATGACAACACACAGTTTCTGAGATATGCATCCCAAATACTCTAAGTGCGGCCTAAGTAGCTTCTTATAAATCACCAGCATTATCTCCTTGTTTTTAGATTCTACTTCACTTGAAATAAATGCCAGCATTGCATTTGCCTTCTTTACCACAGACTCAACCTGTAAATTAATCTTCTGGGAGTTTTGCCCAAGGACTCATATTTCCTTCTGTAGTTCTGTTGTTTGAGCCTTCTCCACAATCAGATAATAGTTCACTGTTGTTCCTTTTGCCAAATGCATTATCATACATTTCCCAATATTTTATTCCATCTGCCACTTTTTTGCCCATTCTTCCAATTTGTCTGTGTCCTGCTGCAATCGCATTGCTTCCTCAGCACCACCAACGCCTCCACCTATCTTTGTATCATCCGCAAACCTTGTCACAAAGCCATCAGATCCATTATCCAAATCATTGACACACAATGTGAAAAGTAGCGGACAGAATACTGACCCCTGTAGACCACGAGTCACTGCAAGTCAACCAGAAAAGGCCCCTTTTATTCCCACTCGCTGCCTCTTGGCTGTCAGCCACTCCTCTATCCATGCTAGTATCTCTTCTGTTCATCCTGCTTATCACTTCCTCGAAGAACTCTAACAGATTTGTCAGGCAAGATTTCCCTGTACAGAAGCTATGGTGGCTTTGACTGATTTTATCATTAGTCTCCTTGTACCCCAAATCCTCATCGGTTATAATAGACTCCAACACTTTCCCAGCCACCGAGGTTAGGCTAACTGGACTATAATTTGCTTTTTTTTTTAGTCGCCTGTTGTTGGATTTGAAAAGCTACCCAATTATCTAACTTCCTACTCACTTTTGCTACCTTATAAGCGCTTTCCTTGGGTTTTATACAGTCCTTAACTTCCTTTGTCAGCCTTGGTAGCCTAGCCCTGCTGTTTGAGAACTACTTCTGTGGGACATATCTATCCTGTACATTATGAACTATTCTCAGAATCGTCAGCCACCTGGGGAATCACCTCTCTCATGCCTCTGCTATTCCCTTTATTCCATTGCGATACTCCGCATGTGACCTATGCTTCTCCCTCACAAATCGCCGTAGGAATTCAATCATATTATGATCACTACCGTCTAATGGTTCCTTTCCATTAACCTCCCTAATATGATCTGGGTTATTACACAACTAGAAACAACTGTGTTTGATCTAACAGTCATTTCAGGGAGAAGTTTGTATGGTGACTGGGACTGGGAACTCAGTATTCTGGGATACTTATTGGTCAGCCAAAGGGAAAGGAGGAGTGCGTCCTTGTTCACTTCATAGTGGAGAGGAATGGATATAGATGTAGGCACAGTGCTGGGAATGGGATTCAGTGGAAATAATGAAAGCCAGGGAAAGGGAGACCTGGGTGTAAGTGGTCTCCAGAGCCCCATCTGTTCCCTCTCAATGGGACTGTGGAATAACAAAGGGAGGTGAGAGGGGAACTGTTTGTCATGGATAATTTAATCTGTACATTGATTAAATTAATCAAGTGGCAAGGTACAGTCGAAGAGGAATTTGAGAGAGGTCAGGGACTGGTTTTGCTGGTGATGTGTTGCAGAATCTATCCCGGAACTTGGCCATTTCCAATATGTTTTTTTCCATACACTTTGTGGAATTATCTAGATAACTTTTGTTGAAGGATGCCGGGGAGAAGGCAAAACACAACATGGGAGAATTGCAGACACAGTTTTACGGTGAACATCAGGTCCAGAAATGATGTTCTCAGCCTAAGAAAGGACAGTTACACGGGTGTGAAGGTGGAGTTTTCTGGGGTGGACAGTGCTCAGGACAGGTCAGTGTATGAGCAGTGGCCAGTGTTTAAACAACTGAATCGTTAAAAGGTGGCTTGCAGGTACAACAGGTTATTAAGGCAAACGGAATGTTGGCCTTCATTGCTAGAGGGATTGAATTCAAGAACAGGGAGGTCATACTGCAACTATACATGGTACTGGTGAGGCCGCACCTGGAGTACTGTGTGCAGTTCTGGTCTCCACACTTCAGGAAGGATGTACTGGATTTGGAGGCAGTGCACACAGGAGGTTCACCAGGTTGATTCCAGAGATGAAGGGGTTAACCTATGAGGAGAGATTGAGTTGCCTGGGACTGTACTCTCTGGAATTCAGAAGAATGAGAGGGGATCGCACAGAAACATACAAAAGGCTGAAGGGTCTGCTTCTTTGCAACACAGGCAGTCCCCGGGTTACGTTCGAGTTCCGTTCCTGAGTCCGATTTGTACGCAAGTAGGAACAGGTACATCCGGTATTATTCAGCGTCAGTTCGTCAAACGTTTGTCTTAATATATAGTATATATTTTACCTTCCAATGCATATAAAATGTATGTATTCCAATAATTAAACCACTGTGTTGCTTAGTAATAATTATAGCTTTCATTGGGGCAGGGCGTTTCACATGCCTCATTATTCTCACTTTATACTTTAAAATTGTTCCGATCATTGACCGACTGTAGCCTAACGCTTTTCCAATGACCGATGGCGTTTCACCTCTTTCCAAACGCTTTATTATTTCCACTTTATTTTCAATTGCGATTGCATCCCGTCAATGGAGCAGAAACACTGCGGACAGAGGGTCCCGAGCTGCGCCGGCTCCCGAGGTCCACTGGGTCCTAAGGACCACCGTACTGAGACAGGCTAAATGGGACATGTGGGGGCTGTGCTGGGTTTGGGCATTTGATCCTCCACAATATCCCACGTGGGTATTCCACGGGAGGTGGCAGTGTTTTTTTACGAGGTCGAGTTGCGAGCTCGACAACAACCCAGCACGGATGGTACGGGAGTCACTGGATCGACATCAACCCGGCACGGGAGAGGTCCGTCGCTGGATCAAACCTCCATTCGAGCCCGGCACTGATTTCACTGCCCTACCATCCGACCGGAATAGGGGGCGGGGTCAGGGTGAATCTTACTAAGAGAAATTTAAGCCAAATACAAAGTTAAACACTCAACACAGTGTCAACGGCAACGACTTAAAATGGCGTACGGCTTTGCAGTCCAACTTAAAATATCGGACGACGTTGCGATCCGACTTAAAATGGCAGACGGCGTTCTCCTTCCTCAGTTCACAAGTAGAAGTTGTCCGTAAGTCGGACGTTCGTAACTCGGGGACTACCTGTACTTTGCTCTATAAGTGTTCCAACATAAGTAATGTCAGTGGCAGGCCTGCCCACTTAAGGTCCTGGCTGTGTCCCGTTGATTCACGTTTCACATTGAGTCCATTACGTTTATTGAGTTGCTCTCACCTGTTCGGAAACCTGCTCTTCAGATTTTTTACCAAATGCAAAATGCTGTTTTTGTAGCCTATTGTGCATTTCTCTTTCTTTTCCTAATCAATTATTTCAGTTATTTACTTCCTCAGTTAATTCGCGAATTTGATTTTCACACTGTTCTTCTAACCCAGTGCATTAGCACTTTCTTAACAGCGTTATTAAAGTTACCAACCCCTGGCAGTCTTCGTTTTGCCAGAAGTAATTTTCTGGATCTCATCCTATACTTTCACAATATCATCAAAGAGGCACGTTTCATTAGCCTTGACGTTGATGGTATATTTCCTCTGGAACTTTTTTTAGCATTATCAAACCTAAATATCTCATTTAGGTCAGAGCTCAAACCTCTAGTTATCTGTTCACATGTGACCAGAGATTCTGCACATGGTTTTGGGACCTTGGCCATTGTTTGATCCAATTTTAATTTGTAGCTGCTATTATCACTTTGACTGCAATCCCGAAATACTGATAGACTACAGCCAAATAGATTGCTCTGGCAACCAAATAGATTGCATCCATAAAGATTGATCCAACAATTAAGTTGATCACGGCCAAATTGATTACCATATAACCATATAACAATTACAGCACGGGAATAGGCCATCTTGGCCCTTCTAGTCTGTGCCGTATGCTTACTCTCACCTAGTCCCACCGACCTGCACTCAGCCCATAACCCTCCATTCCTATCCTGTCCATATACCTATCCAATTTTAATCTAAGTGACAATAACGAACCTGCCTCTACCACTTCTACTGGAAGCTTGTTCCACACAGCTACCACTCTCTGAGTAAAGAAATTTCCCCTCATGTTACCCCTAAACTTATGCCCCCTGTCAACTCTTGTCCTCTTGTTTGAATCTCCCCTAATCGCAATGGAAAAAGCCTATCCACATCAACTCAATCTATCCCCCTCATAATTTTAAATACCTCTATCAAGTCCCCCCTCAACCTTCTACGCTCCAAAGAATAAAGACCTGACTTGTTGAACCTTTCTCTGTAACTGGGTGCTGAAACCCAGGTAACATTCTAATAGATTAGAATAGATAATAGGTTACATCCAAATAGATTGGACAACCACTGTCTGAACAGGTTAGGACCAAGTAAATTGCAATGAATAATTCCACAGCAACAGACACAAAGTGCTGGAGGAACTCAGCAGGCCAGGCAGCATCTTTGGAAATGATTCGGCGATCGATATTTCGGGCCGAGACCTTCCACAACTATTTTCTTTTAAATAGCAACACTACTCCTCAATCCTGATTCCATCTGATGTTCAAAGCCAGAACATTTCTCTCAGACAACAGAGGAACACACACACAAAGCGGGAGGAACGCGCACACAAAGCGGGAGGAACGCGCGCACAAAGCGGGAGGAACGCGCGCACAAAGCGGGAGGAACGCGCACACAAAGCGGGAGGAACTCGCACACAAAGCGGGAGGAACGCGCACACAAAGCGGGAGGAAGGCGCACACAAAGCGGGAGGAACTTGCACACAAAGCGGGAGGAACGCGCACACAAAGCGGGAGGAACGCGCAAACAAAGCGGGAGGAAGGTGCACACAAAGCGGGAGGAACTCACACAAAGCGGGAGGAACGTGCACACAAAGCGGGAGGAAGGCGCACACAAAGCGGGAGGAAGGTGCACACAAAGCAGGAGGAACTTGCACACAAAGCGGGAGGAACGCGCACACAAAGAGGGAGGAACGCGCACACAAAGCGGGAGGAAGGTGCACACAAAGCAGGAGGAACTCGAACACAAAGCGGGAGGAACGCGCACACAAAGCGGGAGGAACGCGCACACAAAGCGGGAGGAACGCGCACACAAAGCGGGAGGAACGCGCACACAAAGCGGGAGGAACGCGCACACAAAGCGGGAGGAACGCGCACACAAAGCGGGAGGAAGGTGCACACAAAGCGGAAGGAACACACACACAAAGCGGAAGGAACAAACACACACACAAAGCGGGAGGAAGGTGCACACAAAGCGGGAGGAACACACACACAAAGCGGGAGGAAGACACACACAAAGCGGGAGGAAGGTGCACACAAAGCGGGAGGAACACACACACACACACACACAAAGCGGGAGGAAGGTGCACACAAAGCGGGAGGAACACGCACACAAAGCGGGAGGAAGGCGCACACAAAGCGGGAGGAAGGCGCACACAAAGCGGGAGGAAGGCGCTCACAAAGCGGGAGGAAGGTGCACACAAAGCGGGAGGAAGGCGCACACAAAGCAGGAGGAAGGCGCTCACAAAGCGGGAGGAAGGTGCACACAAAGCGGGAGGAACACGCACACAAAGCGGGAGGAAGGCGCACACAAAGCAGGAGGAAGGCGCTCACAAAGCGGGAGGAAGGTGCACACAAAGCGGGAGGAACTCGCACACAAAGCGGGAGGAAGGCGCACACAAAGCGGGAGGAACTCGCACACAAAGCGGGAGGAAGGCGCACACAAAGCGGGAGGAAGGTGCACACAAAGCGGGAGGAACGCGTACACAAAGCGGAAGGAACACACACACAAAGCGGGAGGAAGGCGCACACAAAGCGGGAGGAACACGCACACAAAGCGGGAGGAACACACACACAAAGCGGGAGGAACACACACACAAAGCGGGAGGAACACACACACACACACACACAAAGCGGGAGGAACACACACACACACACACACACAAAGCGGGAGGAAGGTGCACACAAAGCGGGAGGAACACACACACACACAAAGCGGGAGGAAGGTGCACACACACACAAAGCGGGAGGAACACACACACACACACACAGAAAGTGGGAGGAACTCGCACACAAAGCGGGAGGAACTTGCACACAAAGCGGGAGGAACACACACACACACACACACACACAAAGCGGGAGGAACTCGCACACAAAGCGGGAGGAACACACACACACACACACACACAAAGCAGGAGGAACTCGCACACAAAGCGGGAGGAACACACACACACACACACAAAGCGGGAGGAAGGCGCACACAAAGCGGGAGGAAGACGCTCACAAAGCGGGAGGAAGGCGCACACAAAGCGGGAGGAACTCGCACACAAAGCGGGAGGAAGACGCACACAAAGCGGGAGGAAGACGCACACAAAGCGGGAGGAAGACGCTCACAAAGCGGGAGGAAGGCGCACACAAAGCGGGAGGAAGGCGCACACAAAGCGGGAGGAAGGCACACAAAGCGGGAGGAAGGCACACAAAGCGGGAGGAAGGCACACACACACACACACATACAAAGCGGGAGGAAGACGCACACAAAGCGGGAGGAAGACGCACACAAAGCGGGAGGAACTCGCACACAAAGCGGGAGGAACTCGCACACAAAGCATGAGGAACTCGCACACAAAGCGGGAGGAAGGCGCACACAAAGCGGAAGGAACTCGCACACAAAGCGGGAGGAACTCGCACACAAAGCGGGAGGAAGGCACACTCAAAGCGGGAGGAAGGCGCACACAAAGCGGGAGGAACTCGCACACAGCGGGAGGAACTCACACACAAAGCGGGAGGAAGGCGCACACAAAGCGGGAGGAACTCGCACACAAAGCGGGAGGAACTCGCACACAAAGCGGGAGGAAGGCGCACACAAAGCGGGAGGAACTCGCACACAAAGCGGGAGGAACTCGCACACAAAGCGGGAGGAACTCGCACACAAAGCGGGAGGAAGACGCACACAAAGCGGGAGGAAGGCGCACACAAAGCGGGAGGAAGACACACACAAAGCGGGAGGAACACGCACAGAAAGCGGGAGGAAGACACACACAAAGCGGGAGGAAGACGCACACAAAGCGGGAGGAAGACGCACACAAAGCGGGAGGAAGACGCACACAAAGCGAGAGGAAGGCGCACACAAAGCGGGAGGAAGACGCACACAAAGCGGGAGGAACTCGCACACAAAGCGGGAGGAAGGCGCACACAAAGCGGGAGGAACTCACACACAAAGCGGGAGGAAGACGCACACAAAGCGGGAGGAAGACGCACACAAAGCGGGAGGAAGACGCACACAAAGCGGGAGGAAGACGCACACAAAGCGGGAGGAAGACGCACACAAAGCGAGAGGAAGGCGCACACAAAGCGGGAGGAAGACGCACACAAAGCGGGAGGAACTCGCACACAAAGCGGGAGGAAGGCACACACAAAGCGGGAGGAACTCGCACACAGCGGGAGGAACGCGCACACAAAGCGGGAGGAACTCGCACACAAAGCGGGAGGAAGGCGCACACAAAGCGGGAGGAAGGCGCACACAAAGCGGGAGGAAGGCACACACAAAGCGGGAGGAAGGCACACACAAAGCGGGAGGAACTCGCACACAAAGCGGGAGGAAGGCACACACAAAGCGGGAGGAACACGCACAGAAAGCGGGAGGAACACGCACAGAAAGCGGGAGGAAGACACACACAAAGCGGCAGGAAGGCGCACACAAAGCGGGAGGAACTCACACACAAAGCGGGAGGAAGACGCACACAAAGCGGGAGGAAAACGCACACAAAGCGTGATGAAGACGCACACAAAGCGGGAGGAAGGCGCACACAAAGCGGGAGGAAGGCGCACACAAAGCGGGAGGAAGACGCACACAAAGCGGGAGGAAGGAGCACACAAAGCGGGAGGAACGCGCACACAAAGCGGGAGGAAGGAGCACACAAAGCGGGAGGAACTCGCACACAAAGCGGGAGGAACTCGCACACAAAGCGGGAGGAAGACGCACACAAAGCGGGAGGAAGGCACACACAAAGCGGGAGGAACTCGCACACAAAGCGGGAGGAACTCGCACACAAAGCGGGAGGAAGGCACACACAAAGCGGGAGGAACTCGCACACAAAGCGGGAGGAAGACGCACACAAAGAGGGAGGAACTCGAACACAGCGGGAGGAACTCGCACACAAAGCGGGAGGAACTCGCACACAAAGCGGGAGGAAGGCGCACACAAAGCGGAAGGAACTTGCACACAAAGCGGGAGGAAGACGCACACAAAGCGGGAGGAACTCGCACACAAAGCGGGAGGAAGACACACACAAAGCGGGAGGAAGGCACACACAAAGCGGGAGGAACTCGCACACAAAGCGGGAGGAAGGCGCACACAAAGCGGGAGGAAGGCACACACAAAGCGGGAGGAACACGCACAGAAAGCGGGAGGAAGACACACACAAAGCGGCAGGAAGGCGCACACAAAGCGGGAGGAACTCACACACAAAGCGGGAGGAAGACGCACACAAAGCGGGAGGAAGACGCACACAAAGCGGGAGGAAGACGCACACAAAGCGAGAGGAAGGCGCACACAAAGCGGGAGGAAGACGCACACAAAGCGGGAGGAACTCGCACACAAAGCGGGAGGAAGGCGCACACAAAGCGGGAGGAAGACGCACACAAAGCGGGAGGAAGACACACACAAAGCGGGAGGAAGGCACACACAAAGCGGGAGGAAGGCGCACACAAAGCGGAAGGAACTTGCACACAAAGCGGGAGGAAGACGCACACAAAGCGGGAGGAAGACACACACAAAGCGGGAGGAAGGCACACACAAAGCGGGAGGAAGACACACACAAAGCGGGAGGAACTCGCACACAAAGCGGGAGGAAGGCGCACACAAAGCGGGAGGAACACGCACAGAAAGCGGGTGGAAGACACACACAAAGCGGCAGGAAGGCGCACACAAAGCGGGAGGAACACGCACAGAAAGTGGGAGGAAGACACACACAAAGCGGCAGGAAGGCGCACACAAAGCGGGAGGAACTCACACACAAAGCGGGAGGAAGACGCACACAAAGCGGGAGGAAGACGCACACAAAGCGGGAGGAAGACGCACACAAAGCGTGATGAAGACGCACACAAAGCGGGAGGAAGGCGCACACAAAGCGGGAGGAAGGCGCACACAAAGCGGGAGGAAGACGCACACAAAGCGGGAGGAACTCGCACACAAAGCGGGAGGAACTCGCACACAAAGCGGGAGGAACTCGCACACAAAGCGGGAGGAAGGCGCACACAAAGCGGGAGGAACTCGCACACAAATCGGGAGGAAGACGCACACAAAGCGGGAGGAACTCGCACACAAAGCGGGAGGAAGACACACACAAAGCGGGAGGAAGACACACACAAAGCGGGAGGAAGGCACACAAAGCGGGAGGAACTCGCACACAAAGCGGGAGGAAGGCACACACAAAGCGGGAGGAACTCGCACACAAAGCGGGAGGAAGCCGCACACAAAGCGGGAGGAAGCCGCACACAAAGCGGGAGGAAGACGCACACAAAGCGGGAGGAACTCGCACACAAAGCGGGAGGAAGGCGCACACAACGCGGGAGGAAGACGCACACAAAGCGTGAGGAAGACGCACACAAAGCGGGAGGAAGACGCACACAAAGCGGGAGGAAGACGCACACAAAGCGGGAGGAAGGAGCACACAAAGCGGGAGGAACACACACACAAAGCGGGAGGAAAGCACACACAAAGCGGCAGGAAGGCGCACACAAAGCGTGATGAAGACGCACACAAAGCGGGAGGAAGACGCACACAAAGCGGGAGGAAGACGCACACAAAGCGGGAGGAAGGCACACACAAAGCGGGAGGAAGGCACACACAAAGCGGGAGGAAGACACACACAAAGCGGGAGGAAGGCGCACACAAAGCGGGAGGAAGACACACACAAAGCGGGAGGAAGACACACACAAAGCGGGAGGAAGACACACACAAAGCGGGAGGAAGGCACACACAAAGCGGGAGGAAGGCACACACAAAGCGGGAGGAAGACACACAGAAAGCGGGAGGAAGGCACACACAAAGCGGGAGGAAGACACACAGAAAGCGGGAGGAAGACACACAGAAAGCAGGAGGAAGGCGCACTCAAAGCGGGAGGAAGACACACACAAAGCGGGAGGAAGGCACACACAAAGCGGGAGGAAGACACACAGAAAGCGGGAGGAAGGCACACACAAAGCGGGAGGAAGACACACACAAAGCGGGAGGAAGACACACACAAAGCGGGAGGAAGGCACACACAAAGCGGGAGGAAGACACACACAAAGCGGGAGGAAGACACACACAAAGCGGGAGGAAGGCACACTCAAAGCGGGAGGAAGGCACACACAAAGCGGGAGGAACACGCACAGAAAGCGGGAGGAAGGCACACTCAAAGCGGGAGGAAGGCGCACTCAAAGCGGGAGGAAGACACACACAAAGCGGGAGGAAGGCACACACAAAGCGGGAGGAAGGCACACTCAAAGCGGGAGGAAGGCGCACTCAAAGCCGGAGGAAGACACACACAAAGCGGGAGGAAGGCACACACAAAGCGGGAGGAACACGCACAGAAAGCGGGAGGAAGGCACACACAAAGTGGGAGGAAGACACACAGAAAGCGGCAGGAAGGCGCACACAAAGCGGGAGGAACTCACAAACAAAGCGGGAGGAAGACGCACACAAAGCGGGAGGAAGACGCACACAAAGCGGGAGGAAGACGCACACAAAGCGGGAGGAAGACGCACACAAAGCGGGAGGAAGACGCACACAGAAAGCGGGAGGAAGACACACACAAAGCGGCAGGAAGGCGCACACAAAGCGGGAGGAACTCACAAACAAAGCGGGAGGAAGACGCACACAAAGCGGGAGGAAGACGCACACAAAGCGGGAGGAAGGCGCACACAAAGCGGGAGGAAGGCGCACACAAAGCGGGAGGAAGGCGCACACAAAGCGGGAGGAAGACGCACACAAAGCGGGAGGAACTCGCACACAAAGCGGGAGGAAGGCGCACACAAAGCGGGAGGAAGACGCACACAAAGCGGGAGGAACGCGCACACAAAGCGGGAGGAAAACGCACACAAAGCGTGATGAAGACGCACACAAAGCGGGAGGAAGGCGCACACAAAGCGGGAGGAAGGCGCACACAAAGCGGGAGGAAGACGCACACAAAGCGGGAGGAAGGAGCACACAAAGCGGGAGGAACTCGCACACAAAGCGGGAGGAAGGAGCACACAAAGCGGGAGGAACGCGCACACAAAGCGGGAGGAAGGAGCACACAAAGCGGGAGGAACTCGCACACAAAGCGGGAGGAAGGAGCACACAAAGCGGGAGGAACTCGCACACAAAGCGGGAGGAACTCGCACACAAAGCGGGAGGAAGGCGCACACAAAGCGGGAGGAAGACGCACACAAAGCGGGAGGAACGCGCACACAAAGCGGGAGGAAGGAGCACACAAAGCGGGAGGAACGCGCACACAAAGCGGGAGGAAGGAGCACACAAAGCGGGAGGAACTCGCACACAAAGCGGGAGGAACTCGCACACAAAGCGGGAGGAAGACGCACACAAAGCGGGAGGAAGGCACACACAAAGCGGGAGGAACTCGCACACAAAGCGGGAGGAACTCGCACACAAAGCGGGAGGAAGGCACACACAAAGCGGGATGAACTCGCACACAAAGCGGGAGGAAGACGCACACAAAGAGGGAGGAACTCGAACACAGCGGGAGGAACTCGCACACAAAGCGGGAGGAACTCGCACACAAAGCGGGAGGAAGGCGCACACAAAGCGGAAGGAACTTGCACACAAAGCGGGAGGAAGACGCACACAAAGCGGGAGGAACTCGCACACAAAGCGGGAGGAAGACACACAAAAAGCGGGAGGAAGGCACACACAAAGCGGGAGGAACTCGCACACAAAGCGGGAGGAAGGCGCACACAAAGCGGGAGGAAGGCACACACAAAGCGGGAGGAACACGCACAGAAAGCGGGAGGAAGACACACACAAAGCGGCAGGAAGGCGCACACAAAGCGGGAGGAACTCACACACAAAGCGGGAGGAAGACGCACACAAAGCGGGAGGAAGACGCACACAAAGCGGGAGGAAGACGCACACAAAGCGAGAGGAAGGCGCACACAAAGCGGGAGGAAGACGCACACAAAGCGGGAGGAACTCGCACACAAAGCGGGAGGAAGGCGCACACAAAGCGGGAGGAAGACGCACACAAAGCGGGAGGAAGACACACACAAAGCGGGAGGAAGGCACACACAAAGCGGGAGGAAGGCGCACACAAAGCGGGAGGAAGGCGCACACAAAGCGGAAGGAACTTGCACACAAAGCGGGAGGAAGACGCACACAAAGCGGGAGGAAGACACACACAAAGCGGGAGGAAGGCACACACAAAGCGGGAGGAAGGCACACACAAAGCGGGAGGAAGGCACACACAAAGCGGGAGGAACTCGCACACAAAGCGGGAGGAAGGCGCACACAAAGCGGGAGGAAGGCACACACAAAGCGGGAGGAACACGCACAGAAAGCGGGAGGAAGACACACACAAAGCGGCAGGAAGGCGCACACAAAGCGGGAGGAACTCACACACAAAGCGGGAGGAAGACGCACACAAAGCGGGAGGAAGACGCACACAAAGCGGGAGGAAGGCGCACACAAAGCGGGAGGAACTCGCACACAGCGGGAGGAACTCGCACACAAAGCGGGAGGAACTCGCACACAAAGCGGGAGGAACTCGCACACAAAGCGGGAGGAAGGCGCACACAAAGCGGAAGGAACTTGCACACAAAGCGGGAGGAAGACGCACACAAAGCGGGAGGAAGACACACACAAAGCGGGAGGAAGGCACACACAAAGCGGGAGGAAGGCACACACAAAGCGGGAGGAACTCGCACACAAAGCTGGAGGAAGGCGCACACAAAGCGGGAGGAAGGCACACACAAAGCGGGAGGAACACGCACAGAAAGCGGGAGGAACACGCACAGAAAGCGGGAGGAAGACACACACAAAGCGGCAGGAAGGCGCACACAAAGCGGGAGGAACTCACACACAAAGCGGGAGGAAGACGCACACAAAGCGGGAGGAAGACGCACACAAAGCGGGAGGAAGACGCACACAAAGCGTGATGAAGACGCACACAAAGCGGGAGGAAGACGCACACAAAGCGGGAGGAAGACGCACACAAAGCGGGAGGAACTCGCACACAAAGCGGGAGGAACTCGCACACAAAGCGGGAGGAAGACGCACTCAAAGCGGTAGGAAGACGCACACAAAGCGTGATGAAGACGCACACAAAGCGGGAGGAATGCGCACACAAAGCGGGAGGAAGGCGCACACAAAGCGGGAGGAAGACGCACACAAAGCGGGAGGAAGGAGCACACAAAGCGGGAGGAACTCGCACACAAAGCGGGAGGAAGGAGCACACAAAGCGGGAGGAACGCGCACACAAAACGGGAGGAAGGAGCACACAAAGCGGGAGGAACTCGCACACAAAGCGGGAGGAAGGAGCACACAAAGCGGGAGGAACTCGCACACAAAGCGGGAGGAACTCGCACACAAAGCGGGAGGAACTCGCACACAAAGCGGGAGGAAGGCGCACACAAAGCGGGAGGAAGACGCACACAAAGCGGGAGGAAGGAGCACACAAAGCGGGAGGAACTCGCACACAAAGCGGGAGGAAGGAGCACACAAAGCGGGAGGAACGCGCACACAAAGCGGGAGGAAGGAGCACACAAAGCGGGAGGAACTCGCACACAAAGCGGGAGGAACTCGCACACAAAGCGGGAGGAAGACGCACACAAAGCGGGAGGAAGGCACACACAAAGTGGGAGGAACTCGCACACAAAGCGGGAGGAACTCGCACACAAAGCGGGAGGAACTCGCACACAAAGCGGGAGGAAGGCACACACAAAGCGGGAGGAACTCGCACACAAAGCGGGAGGAAGACGCACACAAAGCGGGAGGAACTCGAACACAGCGGGAGGAACTCGCACACAAAGCGGGAGGAACTCGCACACAAAGCGGGAGGAAGGCGCACACAAAGCGGAAGGAACTTGCACACAAAGCGGGAGGAAGACGCACACAAAGCGGGAGGAACTCGCACACAAAGCGGGAGGAAGACACACACAAAGCGGGAAGAAGGCACACACAAAGCGGGAGGAACTCGCACACAAAGCGGGAGGAAGGCGCACACAAAGCGGGAGGAAGGCACACACAAAGCGGGAGGAACACACACAGAAAGCCGGAGGAAGACACACACAAAGCGGCAGGAAGGCGCACACAAAGCGGGAGGAAGGCACACACAAAGCGGGAGGAACACGCACAGAAAGCGGGAGGAACACGCACAGAAAGCGGGAGGAAGACACACACAAAGCGGCAGGAAGGCGCACACAAAGCGGGAGGAACTCACACACAAAGCGGGAGGAAGACGCACACAAAGCGGGAGGAAAACGCACACAAAGCGGGAGGAAGACGCACACAAAGCGTGATGAAGACGCACACAAAGCGGGAGGAACTCGCACACAAAGCGGGAGGAAGACGCACACAAAGCGGGAGGAAGGAGCACACAAAGCGGGAGGAACTCGCACACAAAGCGGGAGGAAGGAGCACACAAAGCGGGAGGAAGGCGCACACAAAGCGGGAGGAAGGCGCACACAAAGCGGGAGGAACTCGCACACAGCGGGAGGAACTCGCACACAAAGCGGGAGGAACTCGCACACAAAGCGGGAGGAAGGCGCACACAAAGCGGAAGGAACTTGCACACAAAGCGGGAGGAAGACGCACACAAAGCGGGAGGAAGGCACACACAAAGCGGGAGGAAGACGCACACAAAGCGGGAGGAAGACGCACACAAAGCGGGAGGAAGGCGCACACAAAGCGGGAGGAAGGCGCACACAAAGCGGGAGGAAGGCACACACAAAGCGGGAGGAACACGCACACAAAGCGGGAGGAACTCACACACAAAGCGGGAGGAAGACGCACACAAAGCGGGAGGAAGGCGCACACAAAGCGGGAGGAAGACGCACACAAAGCGGGAGGAAGACGCACACAAAGCGGGAGGAACTCGCACACAAAGCGGGAGGAACTCGCACACAAAGCGGGAGGAAGGCGCACACAAAGCGGGAGGAACTCGCACACAAATCGGGAGGAAGACGCACACAAAGCGGGAGGAACTCGCACACAAAGCGGGAGGAAGACACACACAAAGCGGGAGGAAGACACACACAAAGCGGGAGGAAGGCACACAAAGCGGGAGGAACTCGCACACAAAGCGGGAGGAAGGCACACACAAAGCGGGAGGAACTCGCACACAAAGCGGGAGGAAGCCGCACACAAAGCGGGAGGAAGCCGCACACAAAGCGGGAGGAAGACGCACACAAAGCGGGAGGAACTCGCACACAAAGCGGGAGGAAGGCGCACACAACGCGGGAGGAACACACACACAAAGCGGGAGGAACACACACACAAAGCGGGAGGAACACACACACAAAGCGGGAGGAACACACACACACACACACACAAAGCGGGAGGAACACACACACACACACACACACAAAGCGGGAGGAAGGTGCACACAAAGCGGGAGGAACACACACACACACAAAGCGGGAGGAAGGTGCACACACACACAAAGCGGGAGGAACACACACACACACACACACAGAAAGCGGGAGGAACTCGCACACAAAGCGGGAGGAACTCGCACACAAAGCGGGAGGAACACACACACACACACACACACAAAGCGGGAGGAACTCGCACACAAAGCGGGAGGAACACACACACACACACACACACACACAAAGCGGGAGGAACTCGCACACAAAGCGGGAGGAACACACACACACACACACACACACAAAGCGGGAGGAACTCGCACACAAAGCGGGAGGAACACACACACACACACACACACACAAAGCGGGAGGAAGGCACACACAAAGCGGGAGGAAGGCGCACACAAAGCGGGAGGAAGGCGCACACAAAGCGGGAGGAAGGCGCACACAAAGCGGGAGGAACTCGCACACAGCGGGAGGAACTCGCACACAAAGCGGGAGGAACGCGGACACAAAGCGGGAGGAAGGAGCACACAAAGCGGGAGGAACTCGCACACAAAGCGGGAAAAGGCACACACAAAGCGGGAGGAAGACGCACACAAAGCGGGAGGAAGGCGCACACAAAGCGAGAGGAACTCGCACACAGCGGGAGGAACTCGCACACAAAGCGGGAGGAACTCGCACACAAAGCGGGAGGAAGGCAGACACAAAGCGGGAGGAAGGCACACACAAAGCGGGAG
Source organism: Hemitrygon akajei (assembly GCF_048418815.1). NCBI lineage: Eukaryota > Metazoa > Chordata > Chondrichthyes > Myliobatiformes > Dasyatidae > Hemitrygon > Hemitrygon akajei. Next base: position 18,988,046 of record NC_133132.1, on the reverse strand, counting down.
GAAGGCACACACAAAGCAGGAGGAACTCGCACACAGCGGGAGGAACTCGCACACAAAGCAGGAGGAACTCGCACACAAAGCGGGAGGAAGGCACACAAAAAGCGGGAGGAAGGCACACACAAAGCGGGAGGAAGGCACACACAAAGCGGGAGGAAGGCGCACACAAAGCGGGAGGAACTCGCACACAGCGGGAGGAACTCGCACACAAAGCAGGAGGAACTCGCACACAAAGCGGGAGGAAGGCGCACACAAAGCGGGAGGAAGACACACACAAAGCGGGAGGAAGGCACACACAAAGCGGGAGGAAGACACACACAAAGCGGGAGGAAGGCACACACAAAGCGGGAGGAAGGCACACACAAAGCGGGAGGAAGGCACACACAAAGTGGGAGGAAGGCACACACAAAGCGGGAGGAAGACACACACAAAGCGGGAGGAAGGCGCACACAAAGCGGGAGGAAGACACACACAAAGCGGGAGGAAGGCGCACACAAAGCGGGAGGAAGACACACACAAAGCGGGAGGAAGGCACACACAAATCGGGAGGAAGACGCACACAAAGCGGGAGGAACTCGCACACAAAGCGGGAGGAAGACACACACAAAGCGGGAGGAAGACACACACAAAGCGGGAGGAAGACACACACAAAGCGGGAGGAAGGCACACAAAGCGGGAGGAACTCGCACACAAAGCAGGAGGAAGGCACACACAAAGCGGGAGGAACTCGCACACAAAGCGGGAGGAAGCCGCACACAAAGCGGGAGGAAGCCGCACACAAAGCGGGAGGAAGACGCACACAAAGCGGGAGGAACTCGCACACAAAGCGGGAGGAAGGCGCACACAACGCGGGAGGAACACACACACAAAGCGGGAGGAACACACACACAAAGCGGGAGGAACACACACACAAAGCGGGAGGAACACACACACACACACACACAAAGCGGGAGGAACACACACACAAAGCGGGAGGAAGGTGCACACAAAGCGGGAGGAACACACACACACACAAAGCGGGAGGAAGGTGCACACACACACAAAGCGGGAGGAACACACACACACACACACACAGAAAGCGGGAGGAACTCGCACACAAAGCGGGAGGAACACACACACACACACACACACACAAAGCGGGAGGAACTCGCACACAAAGCGGGAGGAACACACACACACACACACACACAAAGCGGGAGGAACTCGCAAACAAAGCGGGAGGAACACACACACACACACACACACACACAAAGCGGGAGGAACTCGCACACAAAGCGGGAGGAACACACACACACACACACACACACACAAAGCGGGAGGAAGGCACACACAAAGCGGGAGAAAGGCGCACACAAAGCGGGAGGAAGGCGCACACAAAGCGGGAGGAAGGCGCACACAAAGCGGGAGGAACTCGCACACAGCGGGAGGAACTCGCACACAAAGCGGGAGGAACGCGGACACAAAGCGGGAGGAAGGAGCACCCAAAGCGGGAGGAACTCGCACACAAAGCGGGAGGAAGGCACACACAAAGCGGGAGGAAGACGCACACAAAGCGGGAGGAAGGCGCACACAAAGCGAGAGGAACTCGCACACAGCGGGAGGAACTCGCACACAAAGCAGGAGGAACTCGCACACAAAGCGGGAGGAAGGCAGACACAAAGCGGGAGGAAGACACACACAAAGCGGGAGGAAGGCACACACAAAGCGGGAGGAACTCGCACACAGCGGGAGGAACTCGCACACAAAGCAGGAGGAACTCGCACACAAAGCGGGAGGAAGGCGCACACAAAGCGGGAGGAAGACACACACAAAGCGGGAGGAAGGCACACACAAAGCGGGAGGAAGACACACACAAAGCGGGAGGAAGGCACACACAAAGCGGGAGGAAGGCACACACAAAGCGGGAGGAAGGCACACACAAAGCGGGAGGAAGACACACACAAAGCGGGAGGAAGGCGCACACAAAGCGGGAGGAAGACACACACAAAGCGGGAGGAAGGCACACACAAAGCGGGAGGAAGGCACACACAAAGCGGGAGGAAGGCGCACACAAAGCGGGAGGAACTCGCACAGAAAGCGGGAGGAAGGCACACACAAAGCGGGAGGAAGGCACACACAAAGCGGGAGGAAGGCACACACAAAGCGGGAGGAAGACACACACAAAGCGGGAGGAAGGCACACACAAAGCAGGAGGAAGGCACACACAAAGTGGGAGGAAGGCACACACAAAGCGGGAGGAAGGCACACACAAAGTGGGAGGAAGGCACACACAAAGCGGGAGGAAGACACACACAAAGCGGGAGGAAGGCACACACAAAGCGGGAGGAAGGCACACACAAAGCGGGAGGAAGGCGCACACAAAGCGGGAGGAACTCGCACACAAAGCGGGAGGAAGGCGCACACAAAGCGGGAGGAAGGCACACACAAAGCGGGAGGAAGGTGCACACAAAGCGGGAGGAACACACACACACACACACACACACACAAAGCGGGAGGAACTCGCACACAAAGCGGGAGGAACACACACACACACACACACACACACAAAGCGGGAGGAACTCGCACACAAAGCGGGAGGAACACACACACACACACACACACACAAAGCGGGAGGAACTCGCACACAAAGCGGGAGGAACACACACACACACACACACACACACAAAGCGGGAGGAACTCGCACACAAAGCGGGAGGAACACACACACACACACACACACACAAAGCGGGAGGAAGGCGCACACAAAGCGGGAGGAACACACACACACACACACACACACAAAGCGGGAGGAAGGCACACACAAAGCGGGAGGAAGGCGCACACAAAGCGGGAGGAACTCGCACACAAAGCGGGAGGAAGGCGCACACAAAGCGGGAGGAAGGCACACACAAAGCGGGAGGAAGGTGCACACAAAGCGGGAGGAACACACACACACACACACACACACAAAGCGGGAGGAACTCGCACACAAAGCGGGAGGAACACACACACACACACACACACACACAAAGCGGGAGGAACTCGCACACAAAGCGGGAGGAACACACACACACACACACACACACAAAGCGGGAGGAACTCGCACACAAAGCGGGAGGAACACACACACACACACACACACACACAAAGCGGGAGGAACTCGCACACAAAGCGGGAGGAACACACACACACACACACACACACAAAGCGGGAGGAAGGCGCACACAAAGCGGGAGGAACACACACAAACACACACACACACAAAGCGGGAGGAAGGCACACACAAAGCGGGAGGAAGGCGCACACAAAGCGGGAGGAACTCGCACACAAAGCGGGAGGAAGGCGCACACAAAGCGGGAGGAAGGCACACACAAAGCGGGAGGAAGGTGCACACAAAGCGGGAGGAACACACACACACACACACACACACAAAGCGGGAGGAACTCGCACACAAAGCGGGAGGAACACACACACACACACACACACACACAAAGCGGGAGGAACTCGCACACAAAGCGGGAGGAACACACACACACACACACACACACAAAGCGGGAGGAACTCGCACACAAAGCGGGAGGAACACACACACACACACACACACACAAAGCGGGAGGAAGGCACACACAAAGCGGGAGGAAGGCGCACACAAAGCGGGAGGAAGGCGCACACAAAGCGGGAGGAAGGCGCACACAAAGCGGGAGGAACTCGCACACAGCGGGAGGAACTCGCACACAAAGCGGGAGGAACGCGGACACAAAGCGGGAGGAAGGAGCACACAAAGCGGGAGGAAGGCACACACAAAGCGGGAGGAAGGCGCACACAAAGCGGGAGGAAGGCGCACACAAAGCGGGAGGAACTCGCACACAGCGGGAGGAACTCGCACACAAAGCGGGAGGAACGCGGACACAAAGCGGGAGGAACGCGGACACAAAGCGGGAGGAACTCGCACACAAAGCGGGAGGAAGGCACACACAAAGCGGGAGGAAGACGCACACAAAGCGGGAGGAAGGCGCACACAAAGCGAGAGGAACTCACACACAGCGGGAGGAACTCGCACACAAAGCAGGAGGAACTCGCACACAAAGCGGGAGGAAGGCAGACACAAAGCGGGAGGAAGGCACACACAAAGCGGGAGGAAGGCACACACAAAGCGGGAGGAACTCGCACACAGCGGGAGGAACTCGCACACAAAGCAGGAGGAACTCGCACACAAAGCGGGAGGAAGGCACACACAAAGCGGGAGGAAGGCACACACAAAGCGGGA